>NW_023458733.1:54918-83829 GCF_013731165.1 Rhagoletis pomonella
GTGCAACGTGACTGATGGCCGATAGTAGGTTTAATTTAATGTTAAGACACCAATTGTATTCAGTTCTAAGTTTAGACTCAATTAATAAAGACTCGCGTCCCCACACGTTTTTAAAAATGCGTTATTTAATAAAATAACTTAACTTACATACATAAATTTCGCTTTGGGCGCAGCGCTGTTTGTACATGAATTTCGCTTTGCGCATGCCTGAAGCTGGCAAAGGTTCTTTTTTTATTTTTGCCCTGTGATAGCTGAGTATAAACAGAGAAGAGAATAGAGAGAAATATGTATCAAGAATGATAGAATGATGTATTCTGTCAATCGTGAATATGTATGTGGTTTGTTGATGCTCTCTAAACACAAACGCATTAAAGGCAAACGGTCTAGCAATGCGCGGTATTGTTGATCAACTTAATACTTTAATTAAACATACTTATTATTAAAATTTTATTTTAAAAATACCACTGTGTCCTACTGTGGTAGAAATATGTCATTTTAAAACTTGAATCATAGAAATCGACCCAGTACATCGGCTGTTTTTCTCTCACGTTATTTTGGGTTTTAATTTTATATATATTATAGACAAGCATCCAACCGGTAATAAAAAAATTATATAATCTTTTTAAAAATAACAGGTTTTGGCGATATTTATTTGTTTTTGACTTATGCAAAGTTGAATTTCGTTACTAAATAAAAAAAAAATCTTTAAAATAACAGAATAGTGCGAAGTGTTTAAAAATGCCTAAAGCTGAAAGAAATTCTTCAAGACAAACGAGAGCCGCAAGTGCAATAGCCCGTAATCGGAGAATAGTAGCGGCGGCGCGAATAGAAACGATGCCTGCAATCGGAATTAGATCTGCGTTTATTTGTCGACCTCAAATCAATTATATAGGTGATTTTTACAATAAAAGTCTATCTACACATATCAGTTCCGTACCTATCAGTGTCAGTAAAAAATATAATATCGTTGCCCCTGTCCCAAATAGAGTTGTTCAGATCGTCCGGCACAGTGCCGTTTTCTACCGTCAGTGCTGCTTCAGTGTTCGTTCCGCAATTTTTTTATACACTCTAAAAACTGCATGTAAAACTGCTACTGAAAAGTGTTTATTTTCAAACAAAATCACTAATTATACCCATAAGACGTTCAAGACTAGATTTTTGAACATGAGATGTTTAAAATATACACATGAAATGTTTAAAATTGCAAACGTTTTTAACGGAAAAATACATTCCCTACTAAAAATAAAAATTAAGTACATGTTGTGTGTAATTTTGCTCTACGCGACAAATTTGGTATGTAAAAGTAAATAGGCCATGTTTAAATTTATAAACACGGTGTCTAAATTTGCACACATTACGAGAGGAAACTGGTAACTTCTCTTAGTATGCGATAATTTAAACAAACAACTTTTAGAGCAAATTTTAAACATTTTTGTGTAAACTGTGTAATTGTGAACACTAAGAAAATTCTATAGAAATTTTTGGAGTTACTTGGATACTTTAAAATAGTTAAATTAACGGCCCTAAGGGCCAAATTCACAGTGCTGTATTGAAAATCTGTAGTTAAATACCGTTTTGAGTTAACTCTGCACTGTGAATTTGGCCTTAAGTGTTAGAGTTCAACAAACAAATTTCAAATTTGTTCTACGCCACACATATGGTAAGTAAAAGCCAAAAGGCAGTATTTAAATTGATTAACACGGTGTGCAACTTTGCATACATTAAGAGATGAAACTGGTTACCTTTTTAATATGCTTAAATTTAAACAAAAATTTTGTTAGAGTGAAGAAACTCGGCAAAGATTTGTTTGTGTATTTCCTTGACGAGATGACGGTATTCTATTGCAAGTTTGGTCTGATATGGAGGGAAAGTTAATCGAGTTAGTACGGAATTATCCAGAATTATATAATTTGGCAATTTGCCTGGAAAAGGTTCTGTTTTTATTTAAACATTTATATTAATATTTCATTTTAAAAATACCAGTTTGTCCTACTGTGGCAGAAATATTTCATTTTAAAACTTGAATCGTAGAAATCGACACAGTACATCGGCTGTTTTGCTCTCACGTTATTTTGGGTTTTAATTTTATATATAGTATAGACAAGCATCTAACCGGTAATAAAAGAAATTATATAGGCTTTTTAAAAATAACAAGTTTTGACGATATTTCTTTTCTTTACTTAACTCTTTAAACGCTAGTGTTACATGTATGTCACGCTCGAATTTCACAGACTAATAGTGTTGTAATGAAAATTTTTATTACATAACAAAGAGTGAAGAGTGTTACATATATGTTTCATGTTTTACAGACACCCCTTTATAGAGGTCGAAACTTTTTATTATGGGTTTTTGTACATATTCTCACTTTTAGTATCCTAAAAAAATTTGGTTCCTCTAAATTTCCTCTTTTGCTATCGCGTTTAATGAACTAATACTAACTGGCTGCAATTGCGCGAGGCTTCGCCACAAAATGTGCAAAAATTATAAAAACTTAGTGTTCTAGACTTTACTGTAGCCCAACCTATTAAACAACATTTACAACTCGTTTCACCAAAGCAAGTTAACTGAAAAAAGATTATTAACAACTTCAGTCCATTGAAACTTGAATTAACCCAGATATGCCAAAAGCTAAGTTACGTAAAAAATCATTGGGAATTCTTGATAATTTGTAGTTTTCACGGCAAAGTAAGCAAATTTTATTAGATCAAATTTTTTGAACGTTTTATTTGGTTTATGACAATAAAATTTCAACCTTTTCGAACTGGAGTGACTAAAAAAATTTTTAGACTTTCTTCATAACAAGCGGTCTTAAACCGCAGAAAAACAAATTGGAAAAAATTTTAAACAATCTTTTCTAATAACATTTCCGACCTCACAAATCAAACAAACTCGGAACATCAACTTGATAACGTCGGAGACGATATAACTAAAGCATCGTGCAGCAAAATTAGCCTGCCCAATCAGGGCAACAAGTTGGAAACCAAAACCTCCATGGTGGTCCACTGAAATTGCAACCCTCAGAAGGGAATGCAGATCAAAATTTAATGAAGCTAAGAAATCCAACTCTTGGAGTGAATTTAAAGACTGGCAACGCCGATTTAAGTATGCAATAAGAGACGCTAAGCGCTCCTCATGGAGGAACTTCTGTCAGAAGATAGAAAGTACTTCGGAGGCCAGCAGATTGCGCAAAATACTATCTATGAGTCCCAGCAATATTAGCTATCTCATCAAGGAGGATGGTGATTGGACAACTAGCAGCGAAGAAACTCTAGAGCTTCTTGTACAGACGCTCTTTCCGGGTTGCCTCCACAGTAGAGTCACAAATACCCGAATCATAGGCAACCATGATGACATTCCAGCGAATATCATAACCGAGGAGAACATAAAGCGTGCTATTAGCAGCTTCCAACCGTTTAAATCTCCGGGACCAGACGGCATTATTCCCGCTGACCTACAGCATACAGCAGGAATGATTGCACCCATACTCGTACCAGTCTTTGAAGCAGTGTTACGACTGAATTATATACCCCACAAATAGGAGGAGGTAAGAGTAGTTTTCATTCCCAAGGCAGGAAAAACTACACACACGAGACCAAAAGACTTCAGACCAATTAGTCTGTCGTCCTTCCTGTTGAAATCTCTAGAGAGACTAATAGATGGGCACATTAGAGACAAGGTGGGCAGCAAACTTTCGGCAGCCCAACATGCCTACAACAAAGGGAGATCAGTCGAAACAGCACTCCATTCGTTAGTGCACACAATCGAAAGATCACTTTATTACAAAGAATACACCCTCGCGGCCTTCCTGGACATCGGGGGTGCTTTCAACAATGTATCTCCTGCAGCGATTATCTCATCTCTGATAAATCTGGGAGTAAGCAATTCACTAACCTCATTTATTGAACGAATGTTAATCTGCCGAGAAGTAGGCGCAGGATTAGGTGAATCAGTAATAAAAAGGTTCTCCGTCAGCGGTACACCCCAGGGGGGAGTAATATCACCGCTCCTGTGGAACATAGCAGTAGACAGCCTTCTTCGGGTACTTGAAGACATTGGCGGTCAGATAATTGCATACGCCGACGATATTGTAATAGCTATCTCGGGTAAACATCTCTCAACATTGACAGATCTGATCCAAAGATCCCTCAACAAACTATCCCTGTGGTGTAACAGGCGAGGACTGGGAGTGAATCCTGAAAAAACAGACCTTGTGCTGTTCACCAAGAAGCACAAGATACCTGATCTCGGGAACATAACTCTAGAGGGCAACACCCTCGCAATAAAGGAAGACACTAAACTGGGGGCCCAACGTTGCAGATAGAGTGCGCAAAGCAACAGTGTTTCCGGGGCTAACCGGATTGGTGGACTATGCACTTCCGGAACCTGCACCCGCTACAGCGTTCGCGACCCTCCTACCCTCGAGGGAAGAGTGGAAGCATGAAGTTGTAAGTAGTGGAGAGTCCATCCATGTATACACAGATGGCTCAAAGCTCGAGGGAAGGGTTGGAGGAGGTGTATATTCCCATCACCTGGGAATCTCCCTCAGCTTTCGTCTCCCGGACCACTGTAGCGTTTTTCAGGCTGAACTGATGGCAATCGACAGGGCCACGAAACTGGTAAAGTGTGATATGATACCCCAAGTTGATATCTATATCTTCACTGACAGCCAGGCGGCAATAAAGTTCCTCACGAAGCAGTCGACCACCTTCATGGTAGCTATGAAATGCCGCGCATCTCTTAACGAGATGGCTGAGTCATTTCGCCCAAAGGTAATATGGGTTCCGGGACACTGCGGCATAGGGGGGAATTGTAAGGCCGACGAACTGGCGCGACTTGGCACGAAACTTCTTTTTGAGGATATAAACGACGAAATAGGAATACCCTTGCACACTTGTAAGCTACTTATCTCCGAGAGGCTCACTAAAGTAGCGAACGAAAGTGGCAGGACGAAATCACCTGCAAAACTGGCAAACAATTATGGCCGGTGCTCAGCGCCAAACGCACTGGCCTACTACTGAGTCTAAATAAGTCCAATATTAGATTATTAGTATCCGTCATAACAGGACACTGCCTAATTGGCAAGCACGCCTATCGACTTGGCCTACGTTCACATGACTTCTGTAGAAGTTGTCAAGATGAAGAAGAGGAGGAAACGATTCTGCACCTATTGTGCCAATGCCCTGCTCTATCTAGACGAAGACTCTCCACTCTCGGTAGGCAATTCTTCGACAACTTGGAGGACCTTAGATGCGGCGAAATCAGGGATCTTCTAAAATTCGTTCAAAGTTCAAAATGGTTTTAGGAGGGATTGGGAGTTGCTGATCCAACATGCGGCATCACAATGGGGCCTGAGCCTAAGTGTGTCTTATAGACGACCGCGACAACCTACCTACCTACCTTCATATGTTAAATTCGGTAACTGATGAAAAAGAAACAAATCATTAGTGCAAAATTAAATCAAATAAAACACCTCTTATTATTGTCTCGATTTTCCTTAATTTTAAATTCGGTATCCCAAAATTACTGATATCAAATAAAACACCTCCTTGAGGTCAAATTTTCGAGTGACGAAAGCAGAACTAGAAACACAAAATTTATGATATCAATTTCGAAACAGAAAATTTGTTTATTCATACGAATCGCTGGTGAAGTTCTGTTTTTTTATTTTGTGTTTCTAAGAGTAGATGGAAGTTTGCAACGTTCCGAATAAATAAACAAAATTTCCGTCAATTGAATTTTGTGTTTCTAGTTCAGCCATCGTCACTCGAAAATTTTACCTCAAGGAGGTGTTTTATTTGATATCAGTAATTTTGGGATACCGAATTTAAAATCAAGGAAAATCGAGACAATAATGAAAATGTTTTATTTTTCTCAAATAAATTTGCTAAAAACGCTATCGAAATCTAAATTATATATTCAAATCGATGTGTCCATTGAAACATATAATTATTCGAATACGAAATAAAGCGACAAAGAATGATCATATCCTTTGTATATAAAAAATTAAAACTAAACCAAGTAAGAAAGTCTAAGTTCGGGTGGAGCCGAACATTAAATACCCGGCGCAAGTATTAAATATATGATTTTTCACCTTTCCGACAGCTACCGCTAGATGTTAAGCCGGGGTGTATCAATTTTGAGTAAGTTAGCGTCCTTAAATTTCGAAATATTGCAGTTTAAAGCATTTCTGAAATTTACCGTTAAATGAAAAGCGGCCGTAATTTTAGTCCGATTTCAATAATTTTCAACGTTTTGCTTTTATGTGGCAAGCACAATAAAAATACCGAGTTTGGTACAAATTGGTAGAACGGTTACCGATATACATATATGTGATCATAAGTGGGCGGTGCCACGCCCATTTTCCAAAATTTTACCATAAACGTATTTCTTCGTAAATAATTGTTGCAAGCATCAATTTTGAATAAATTAGCTTTAATATTTACTGATTTATCGAAGATTTTTGTATTTCTCTATTTTTAAGTTTTCGGCCATTTAGTATGCTGTACCAAGGCCAACAACTGTGCCAAGTTTGGAAGAAATTGGTGCAGCGGTTATCAAGATATACACATGTAACCATAAGTGGGCGTGGCTACGCCCATTTTCAAAAAATTTATAATATTCTTATTTTTCGTCTCAAAATTGTTGTAAATATAAACTTTGAGTGAATAATCTTCAGTAGTTACTAAAATATCGCAGTTTTCGTATTTCCGAAAATTACCGTTATCGTGTACACGGACGGACGGACAGACAGACATGACTTAATCGATTTCTCTATTCATTCTGAGAATTTATGTATACATTTGTCTATATCTATCTCGATTCGTTTTGGCTGTTACAAACAACCGTTATGTGAACAAAATTAATATACCCTTGTGCACAAGTGCACTCGGATATAAAATACAAACAATTAAATATGAAAAACTATAAAAACTTATCAACTTGGTACCAACATTCCCTCTTAGTTTAATTTTATAAGGGTTTTTACCGGGTGTGCACTGCGCACACGTGTTTTTTAAGAAGTTTCACTTCTATCACGCTTTTTTTTCTCATGTGCTTTGGCTCAGTGGCAATTTATGCACAATTACTAGCGGCACATTAATTGAACTACTAAATGCATTCATACAAGAGCTGTTAAGTAATGGTTATAAATTGTAATGATTGCCGATTTAATTATTATTTTTTTTAATCTGCTAAATTAACATTATGTCCATTTTTATACTAATAATTACCGATTACCATTAAAAATGATCAAAAAAGAATCGTATTTTTAGGTAATCGGAAGAAAAAAAAAATCAAACATAATAAAAAATAATGAAAAAACTAATGGGATTAGTTTTACAATAAATTTAATTATTGTAAACAATTTTGATTATTTATAATTATCTATATATAAATACGCTAACGAAATCCCATACAAATTTATTCCTCCCTACTGCTCCTATGTTTCTCAACCGTTTTGAATGATTGTTCTTTTGTTCGAAAGGTTTTTCAAAGAAGAGGTGCGTAGGTTGTTTGTTTTTCCGGTAGGTGGCGCAGGAATCTAGTTATTCTAAAAAAAAAGAATTTATGGCCCGATGTGCCTCAAATTCGAAATACATACTAAAAAAGTCACATGCAAAATGAAAAAGTGTGTGAAAAAGGTGAGGTGGTCGAATGTGGACAATGGGGCGATACTAGAGTGAATTATTTTCTGTGAACATAAGTATTCTTTCTTCTTTTAATACAACTTAGAAACTGCAAGAAACGATGATATTATAACAAAAAACATAGGCCCCTATTATTAGTTGCATTCGATCTTCGAAAGTGCTGATCGAAAGAATTTTCATTTGGTATTATGACGCTCTTTCGATGAAAAATAGCGCTATTGTGAATTTCGTTCGTTTAGGTTGTTCACAATAGTATATTTTTCACCGCTGAAAAGCTTTGTTTACAAGTCGAGCAAACTAAATAGTGTGCTTATACATATTTATGTAAAAATGTGCAAATTAAAACGAAATAAAAAAGAAAGCGAGTTTATGAAAACGTGGTAAAAATTAGTACAACGGAGTTCTGGTTCAAAGATTTGTCAGAGGATGAGAGTTTAGTAAACTGGCCAGGAGTAGTAAATATTTAAAGGCCAGTTTTTCAGTGGCAGTTTAAACTTAGATTACGCAAACTGAGTTTAAACTGAACAGCTTACTGACATTTGACTGGCTAATCTTAGTTTAAACCAGCCAGCTCGGGCGTTAAACTAAGTTTAAACCACAGCCGTGCACTGAAAAACTGGCCCTAAGAGAATTTGAGTGTTGTCTTTCGAATATGTATATTTTAACATAAAATATATTAAAAAAATGTTTCTACAGATTTATTAAAAACTTCCGAATGTCTAACAGGCTAACCTAATATTCGCGGCTTGCGTTTTGGTACGCATGCCGTCGAATTTGTTTTTTTGCGTCACCCGAAATTGACTTGCATACGTTTGCATTTGATTTCATTGAGCGAAACGTCAAATCAAAATGTCACGCAGAACAAAAATTGGAAATTGAGTTAGCTTCATACGCACGCCGTTCAATTTCGGTTGATCTCATACAAGTTGCATGTGCATGAGAAATTTTTGACAATAAATTGGCGGCGTGCGTGAATATTAGGTTAGCCTGTAAAGAGGCGTTTGTGAGCCAAATCTATTTAAAATATTTTAAACTATCAACAGCTCTACGATTTTGTTCTCAGAGATCGTGCCAACTGAGTATAAGTAATCTGCGATCAAAGAAAGTTATAAGCAAGTAAGCGTATACCCGTTTTTCAGAGAATTTCTAACACTGCGATCACATAGCTGTTTTTGAACAGTTCTAAACCAAAAGAGATATAAGAAAACGGCAAATGCAGAAATGTGGGCAATAGATCACATAACTGTTTTTGTTGGCGCAGCGACGATATGTATGTATATAGATATATAAATATAGATATAGAAAATTGTTGTGTTGATTCGCTCTTTGGCAGTGTAATTATGAAGTTCCAAAGAATTTGTAATATATACACGTGCGCGAAGCTGCTGCGCTTGTTACGAGAACAGCCCAGCCAGCAAAACACCCGAAAATTAATCCGAAAACGGCAAGAAAAGTAGATGAAACGCGGATTAGGTCTACAAAAGTACCGAAAGTGCTTGTGAAAAGGGTACGTTTTCGGCTATTTTTCTGATTCAATTTTACGTTGACAAAACGTACTGGGAAACTACGCTTAAGAGCGAAACATCCCTTTGCTGCAAGCTATTTGTGTTGTGTATGGGGTTTGACGAGCCGCTGAAGGTAATTTTAACCCTTAATTAGGCGCATAAAGAAAATCACACAATTGAGTAGTCCACTTGCAAACATCGTTATGTGATTTTATAATAGAAAGCCATAAATTTGAAAAAAACGACTACGACAACAAGTAACATTTAAATGGAATCGTTTTTATTATTACTTGAAAATTTGAATAAATAAGAGATTATAAAATTATAACATAACATAACATGACAAGATAACATTAACAGTTTGTACGACCTAAAGCAGTTTTCTAAGTTCATCAGAAGATGGCTACTTTTGAAAGTTTATAAATAAGTATGATAGCGACTTTTGGAAGAAGAGCTTACATTTGATGCTATTTTTTCAGAATATAAAAAGATGTTGCACTGTGGTGTTAGTGGACATGAAACTACTTTAAATACTGGTACGTAATCCACCAAAAACTAAAAATCCAAAAGATTTTACATAGCGCACTTTGCAAGTGGGCTACTCAATTAGTCGCATGGGGTCCCAGGGACCCCAATAAAAGTGTTTAAAAGATAGTTTTCAAAACAAAAAAAATGAAGTGAATTTGCCCGCACCACTAATATATTCTAGCCACTAGCGGCACCCCAGGCATACGCCTGGGAAGGCCTGATGTAGAGTGTTTGTTTGTTTTGAACGCAGCGCTGCTTGTACATACATAAATTTCGCTTTGGGCGCAGCGCTGTTTGTACATGAATTTCGCTTTGCGCATGCCTGAAGCTGGCAAAGGTTCTTTTTTTTATTTTTGCCCTGTGCTAGCTGAGTATAAAAAGAGAAGAGAATAGAGAGAAATATGTATGTGGTTTGTTGATGCTCTTTAAACACAAACGCATTAAAGGCAAACGGTCTAGCAATGCGTGGTATTGTTGATCAACTTAATACTTTAATTAAACATTCTTATTATTAAAATTTTATTTTAAAAATACCACTGTGTCCTACTGTGGTAGAAATATTTAATTTTAAAACTTGAATCATAGAAATCGACCCAGTACATCGGCTGTTTTTCTCTCACGTTATTTTGGGTTTTAATTTTATATATAGTATAGAGAAGCAGCCAACCGGTAATAAAAAAATTATATCATCTTTTTAAAAATAACAAGTTTTGGCGATATTTATTTGTTGTTGGCTTATGCAAAGTTGAATTTCGTTACTAAATAAAAAAAAATCTGTAAAATAACAGAATAGTGCGAAGTGTTTAAAAATGCCTAAAGCTGAAAGAAATTTTTCAAGACAAACGAGAGCCGCAAGTGCATAGCCCGTAATCGGAGAATAGTAGCGGCGGCGCGAATAGAAACGATGCCTGCAATGTTCGTTCCGCAATTTTTTTATACACTCTAAAAACTGCATGTAAAACTGCTACTGAAAAGTGTTTATTTTCAAACAAAATCTCTAATTATACCCATAAGATGTTCAAGACTAGATTTTTGAACATGAGATGTTTAAAATATACACACGAAATGTTTAAAGTTGCAAACGTTTTTAACGCAAAAATACGTTCCCTACTAAAAATTAAAATTAAGTACATTTTATGTGTAATTTTGCTCTACGCGACAAATTTGTTATGTAAAAGTAAATAGGCAATATTTAATTTTATAAACACGGTGTCTAAATTTGCACACATTACGAGAGAAAACTGATAACTTCTCTTAATATGCGATAATTTAAACAAAAAACTTTTAGAGCAAATTTTAAACATTTTTGTGTAAACTGTGTAATTGTGAACACTAAGAAAATTCTATAGAAATTTTTGGAGTTAAGTTTAACTAATGATTTAAATATACTTTAAAATAGTTAAATTAACGGCCCTAAGAGCCAAATTCACAGTGCTGTATTGAAAATCTGTAGTTAAATACCGTTTTGAGTTAACTCTGCACTGTGAATTTGGCCTTAAGTGTTTAGAATTCAACAAACAAATTTCAAATTTGTTCTACGCCACACATATGGTAAGTAAAAGCCAAAAGGCAGTATTTAAATTGATTAACACGGTGTGCAACTTTGCATACATTAAGAGATGAAACTGGTTACCTTTTTAATATGCTTAAATTTAAACAAAATTTTTGTTAGAGTGAAGAAACTCGGCAAAGATTTGTTTGTGTATTTCCTTGACGAGATGACGGTATTCAATTGCAAGTTTTGTCTGATATGGAGGGAAAGTTAATCGAGTTTGTACGGAATTATCCAGAATTATATAATTTGGAAATTGCCTGGAAAAGGTTCTGTTTTTATTTGAAATTTTATATTAATATTTCATTTTAAAAATACCACTTTGTCCTACTGTGGCACAAATATTTCATTTTAAAACTTGAATCATAGAAATCGACACAGTACATCGGCTGTTTTTCTCTCACGTTATTTTGGGCTTTAATTTTATATATAGTATAGACAAGCATCTAACCGGTAATAAAAAAATTATATAGGCTTTTTAAAAATAACAAGTTTTGACGATATTTCTTTTGTTTACTTAACTCTTTAAACGCTAGTTTTATATATGTCTCACGCTCGAATTTCACAGACTAATAGTGTTGTTATGAAAATTTTTATTACATAACAAAGATTCAAGAGTGTTACATATAAGTTTCATGTTGTACAGACACCCCTTTATAGAGGTCAAAACTTTTTATTATGGACTTTTATACATATTCTCACTTTTAGTATCTTAAAAATTTGGTTCCTCTAAATTTCCTCTTTTGCTCCTTTGCTGGCTGAAATTGCGCTAGGCTTCGCCACAAAATGTGCAAAAATGATAAAAAAAAACTTAGTGTTCTAGACTTAACTGTAGCCCAACCTATTAAACAACATTTACAACTCGTTTCACAAAAGCAATTTAACTGAAAAAAGATTATTTACAACTTCAGTCCATTGAAACTTGAATTAACCCAGATATGCCAAAAACTAAGTTACGTAAAAAATCTTTGGGAATTCTTGATAATTTGTAGTTTTTACGGCAAAGTAAACAAATTTTATTAGATAAAATTATTTGAACGTTTTATTTGGTTTATGACAATAAAATTTTAACCTTTTCGAACTGGAGTGACTAAAAAAGTTTTTAGACTTTCTTCATATGTTAAATTCGGTAACTGATGAAAAAGAAAAAATTCATTAGTGCAAAATTAAATCAAATAAAACACCTCTTACCTCCTTGAGGTAAAATTTTCGAGTGACGAAAGCTGAACTAGAAATACAAAATTTATGATATCAATTTCGAAACGGAAAATTTGTTTATTCATACGAATCGCTGGTGAAGTTCTGTTTTTTTATTTTGGTTTCTAAGAGTAGATGGAACGTTCCGAATAAATAAAAAAAAATTCCGTCAATTGAATTTTGTGTTTCTAGTTCAGCTTTCGTCACTCGAAAATTTTACCTCAACGAGGTGTTTTATTTGATATCAGTAATTTTGGGATACCGAATTTAAAATCAAGGAAAATCGAGACAATAATGTAAATGTTTTATTTTTCTCAAATAAATTTGCTAAAAACGCTATCTAAATCTAAATGATATATTCAAATCGATGTGTCCATTGAAACATATAATTATTCGAATACGAAATAAAGTGACAAGGAATGATCATATCCTTTGTATATACAAAATTAAAACTAAAAAAAAACAATTAAATAAGAAAAATTATAAAAACTTATCAACTTGGTACCAACATTCCCTCGTAGTTTAATTTTATAAGGGTTTTTACCGGGTGCGCACTGCGCACACGTGTTTTTTAAGAAGTTTCACTTCTATCACGCTTTTTTTTCTCATGTGTTTTTGCTCAGTGGCAATTTATGCACAATTACTAGCGCTGTGGTGTAGTGGTAAGCAGTGCAAACCCTGGTCAAAGCAACATCGCAAAAAATATAGAAAAAAGGTTTTTTCTTAACAGCGGTCGTCCCTCGGCAGGCAATGGCAAACCTCCGAGTGTATTTCTGCTTCTCATAAAAATACAATCGCCGTTCGGAGTCGGCGTAAAACTGTAAGTCCCTCCGCTTTGTGTGAGAACATCAAGGCGCACGCCACAGATCGGAGGAGAGGCTCGGCCAAACACTAACATATGTGTAAGCGCCAATCTATTATTATTATTATTACTAGCGGCACATTAATTGAACTACTAAATGCATTTATACCAGAGCTGTTAAGTAATGGTTATAAATTGTAATGATTACCGATTTAATTATTATTTTATGATCTGCTAAATTAACATTATTTCCACTTTTAAACTAATAATTACCGATTACCATTAAAAATGATCAAAAAATAATCGTATTTTTAGGCAATCGGAAGAAAAAAAGCAAACATAATAAAAAATATTGAAAAAAACCAATGGGATTAGTTTTACTATAAATTTAATTATTTTAAAACAATTTTGATTATTTATAATTGTCTATATATAAATACGCTAACGAAATCCCATATAAATTTATTCCCCCCTACTGCTCCTATGTTTCTCAACCGATTTGAATGATTGTTCTTTTGTTCGAAAGGTTTTTCAAAGAAGAGGTGCGTAGGTTGTTTGTTTTTTCGGTAGGTGGCGCAGGAATCGAGTTATTCTAAAAAAAATGTATTTATGACCCGATGTGCCTCAAATTCGAAATACATACTAAAAAAGTCACAAGCAAAATGAAAAAGTGTGTGAAAAAAGTGAGATGGTCGAATGTGGACAATGGGGCGATACTAGTGTGCACTATTTTCTGTGAACATAAGTATTCTTTAGTACAACTTAAAAACTGCAAGAAACGATGATATTATAACAAAAAACATAGGCCCCTATTATTAGTTGCATTCGATCTTCGAAAGTGCTGATTGAACGAATTTTCATTTGGTATTATGACGCTCTTTCGATGAAAAATAGCGCTATTGTGAATTTCGTTCGTTTAGGTTGTTCACAATAGTATATCTTTCACCGCTGAAAAGCTTTGTTTACAAGCCGAGAAAACTAAATAGTATGCTTATACATATTTATGTAAATATGTGCAAATTAAAACGAAATAAAAAAGAAAGCGTATGTGTATGTAAAGTGTATGGAATCAGGGAAAGCTAAATCGTGGACATTCTTAATCGAATATACTCCTCTTTAGCAGAAAAAAAGACAATTTCCATAAAATCCGTTCCCTGGTTATAAGCAAGTAAGCCTATACCCGTTTTTTCAGAGAATTTCTAATACTGCGAGCACATAGCTGTTGCTGATCAGTTCTAAACCAAAAGAGATATAAGAAAACGGCAAATGCAGAAATGTGGGCAATAGATCACATAACTGTTTTTGTTGGCGCAGCGACGATATGTATGTATATAGATATATAAATATAGATATAGAAAATTGTATATATATACATATATTAAACCACATCAAAAAAACCTGCAATACGACCAAAATAAGACTCAAATTTTAGCATTTGGTATAGTAATGATCGCGCGTCGAACGTTTAGTTCTTGCCTTCTGAGGTCAATATAATTTTCTAGGATGAATTAAACGCTCGAAACTGAAAGAATACATTGTTTACATGCCATTTAAGTATTATAAAGGCTCAGATTATTTAAATTCCTAAATTATCCTTTTTTAATCCCTTGTTCTGTTTGGGTCAAATCAAAAAGGATATGAGCAAATCCCACGAGATGTTTTTTTAGTGTCACTCCCTTCTCTCGGAAAAGTAATAATAATAATATGTTGTGTTGAATTTGAAAAATATTTAACAAATTCACGTAAAATTGAGTTATGTTTGGTTTTTTAAGTTTGTATTCAAGATTCTTAAAAAAATGCTATTCAATTATAATATAATTATGTTTGCGTTTATCTTATACTACGTTCAAATTGACGAGCTAAACATGTTAAATGGGCTTGAACCAGTTAAATGAACAAAACATGTTCATAAACAAGTTAAATCGGATGCATTTGTTGTTGGAAAATTGAACCAGTTAAATCATTTAACTCGTTTGAAATCCAGTTCAGCGCAGAGTTGTATCAGAAAGCTTTCTGCTCCGGCCAATCAGTAAGACCCAAAAGCTTTCATTTGACACGCCAACGTTCAAAAAATTTATATTCTGAAAAATATTAAAAATGAAAAATTTTCAAAAAATATCAAAATTGTATGCATGACTGCCCCCAAAAAAAGAAGCCAAGTCTGTAATTAGTTATTACCCATGAGGTCTCATCGTACGCAGAGATAAATAGTGCATACGAACTAAACATTTTGAAGTCTCTAAGTAATCCGTATGTGTTAATATCATGAAGCAGACATTCGCACAAAACAAATTGAAACACAAAAACTTGATTTTGAATATTTTTTTTAGAATTTTTATTGGTAATCAAACAACCGTCAAAGTTACCTCCAAATGTTCAATGTGGACGATTGTGTTTTCCAAAAAGCTCTTTTTCATTTAAAAAGTTAAATGGGGCCAATTTGAACGTAATATTAAATGAAATTGGAAATTGGAAATCGGAAAAAAAATTATTTAAAAAAATCATGTTCAGAAAAACTTTCAATATTGTATGGTACAAAATCGCGTCTTAAACAAAAGGTCGGACACGGTCGGATTCAATATTTAGTACTATAGTTAAGAATACAATTATCTTGAAATAAACATACATACATTTTTTTATTGGTGAAACCTGGAGAAAAGGACTCATGACATTTTCTTTAAAATGCTTTTATTAAAAAATTCCCTTGAATATTTCATTAAATATTAATCAGTTGAAAATAAAAAAAATTTCAAATTAAACCTTATATAGAACTGCCCTGTAGACGAAGACCCCATTTGACAAAATTAAAATCGAATGGCTTTTGACATTCTTTTAAACTTTAGCATAACATTTTTACTTTTCAGAGCTCTGCGTCAACTAACACTTTCACACTGATCAGACAGGGACCTGTCTTGGACATATTTCGATAGCTGAAACCTCATTTTAGTCAACCCAAAAGAATAAAACCCCAAAATTGATACTTTATTTTTGGATTTATGTGCACGAAGCAAATATCATTGTGCGGCGTCTCTTTCCAACTTTGTTTGAGAAATAACAACACCACAGCTTTTACGGTCAGAAAATGTCTCAAAATGTAGACGTCTACATTTTGAGACACAATTTGGAACGAACTGTGAACACGCCATATTTCGCTACTTTAGGCATATCATACCATCAGAAAACAAAATAGTATGTTTGTTTACAATGAAATCGAACAAATAAATATAATTAAAGTAATCAAAAATAATCAAAAGTAATCACCAAATAAAATCAATTATTTATTCTGATTATTTTTGATTATTATTGATTATTTTTTTAATGAAAAATAATCATGATCAGGGAGGTTAAGTTCGGGTGATAAACATATGGATAGTTACATACTTTGTACATATGTATGTACCTTCAATTAAAATTGGGAAAATATGTTACAAACCAGCAAACATAAAAAGCTTTCTATGAAAATCGGAAAGCGACATACACAGCCCACATTTTATGTATCACCTGCAAGGAAGTCAACTCGCGGGAATTTCCCCGATTTGCAGGGAATTTCATTTTAAGTGCCAATCGGGGAATTGATACTTTTTTGCGGGGAATTTGGTATGCTATGTTTACAAATAAAAAAACCAAATTACACGAATAAGTATGTAAGTACTATGTTATTTTTTAACCAATTGTAGCTATTTGGAGCGAAGTTTTTTCAGTTTGAATCGCAATATCTCCACAACAAGAGCTTTTCCCGATATAAGCTTTATACCAAATGAAAGCTAAGGTTTTGGGCTAGACTTGAGGAAACTTAGAATAAAATCGACTCACTAGTTTTAGAGAAAATGGCCGAAATATATATTTCCAGCAGCCCAATTTTTAGTTTTGAGGCGATAAAGTTTATATTTTATGAATATTTATATAGCTTGTTTTAACACCTTTCTATTGATATCCTTATGAATGATACGGAATGAGTGGTACGCCCTCAGTGGCATTTTAAAAAATTGCCTTTTTTCCAATTCCAGGCATACGAATCGAAACATCCTGGAACAAAACCTTCTGAGTTTTTTTTGTACTTTAATTCCTGAAAGTTTGAAAAAATTAAATGAAGGATAATACTAAATATTTCGGGTGTATCCACATACCATCTTAAACCGGCAAAAGCAAAACAGCGGTTTTTGTTTCGCAACACTTTAGCCTAATGAATTAAGAAAATCATTCATGTAATTTGAATACATTTTCTGTAAACACTCTGCAAGACCTTTCCAACGATTGCTCAATCATGTCGTTTGGACGTCGGGATAAAAACTTCCAGATCTCGTGTATATATACTGCTATATATGCTACTGTGGCCATGGTTGCCACTTGTTATAAAAATAACCAACCAAAATCTGAAGACAGAACAACCACATTGAAGAAAACAACCAAATTTTTTATCCACTTATGTATCTATTCGACGGAATATTAAAACTGACAACCTCTCCTCGAAGGGGAAATCCGTGGAGACCACATTCCATGAAATCGTATCGACGATTGAAAAAGGGTTGGCCTTAAAGGAAGCGCGGTCGGAGTGTTCGACATCGAGGGTGCTTTCAACAACGTCTACCCGAAATCTGTTTTTAACTCCCTTCTCATGGCGGGGATGCAGCGAGGTCTGGTGGATTTTGTTGAGCTCCTTCTCGGAAAGAGAACTATTCTATCAGAACTAGGGGGTGGTTCCATTACAAAGTATGTGACCAGAGGCACCCCCAAGGGGGCGTTCTCTCCCCTCTACTCTGGAATCTAACAGTGAAACCCCTACTTCTAAGCCTAAGGAGCATCGGCTGTCAAGTCATAGCGTACGCCGATGACATAGCAATCGTGGCAACGGGCAAACATCTTCAAGTCCTGAGTGAGTTATTGCAAAACGTACTCGGTTTGGTAAATATCTGGTTCAAGGAATGTGGACTTAGCGTCAATCCTGCCAAGAAAGAAATGGTACTTTTCAGAAGGAAGTATAAAACTCCCTTATTTAAACCTCGCACTCTAAACGGGGTGGTACTTACCCCAACCGAGGTCAAATACCTTGGAGTTATTCTATACAAGAAACTGGACTAGAAAAGAGACACATTCAAGACCTCTCCAGGAAGGCCAATACCGCCCTGTATGCCTGCAAGACGGCTATAGGCAAAAAATGGGGAATAAAACCACATATTGTACACTGGATGTACACAGATGCGATAAGACCCATCCTTTTCTACGGGGTCACCGTATGGTGGCCTGCGCTAAACAACACCTTATCCAGAGCCAAGGTGGAACGTGTGCAGAGGACGGCTGCCATGCTCGTCACAGGAGCCCTGCCCACTACACCCACCAAATCTCTGGAAATAATCTTAAATCTTCCACCTGTGAATATCTTCGGCAAATTTCGGGCCGGCTGAAGTGCGACCAGGTTAAATACAATCCAACCGTGCAGAGACCTCATATTCGGACACGCAAAATTACTTGAAACTCTACCGGATAATCTAGGACAGATAGAGGTAGAAGCGTCGTCTGAGTACATTCCCAGGACTCAGTTAGTGCTGAAAGCACAATTTTGATACGCTTTATCTGGGACCCCTGAAATTATCTGCTTTCATGATTCGTTGGGTTCGTCAAACCATTTGAATTTTCCGATGAATCTATTTATGTTAGTAATGGTAAAGTTTGGAAATTTCCTCAAGATTTTGGATGGAAAAACTCCCGAGTGTGATCTGCATTATTTGTACCAATGCTGGGCACTCGCAAAGGTAGTGAAGGACCGGTTCTTTACTTCCCACAAGATTACAGCTACGGCACCGAGGGTTATATGGAAGGCCCATTTTAGCTGCATGTTCACAAATGGGCCAATGTCCCGTTATCGGTGCTGTTAATTTGACTATATCTTTCATCGACCTCTTCAGAAGTTCTTCTGTCTTTCGCTTGTCATAGTACGGCCATATGTTCCTCGCAGTTTTGCAGGTTTGAAGGTTGTTGCTTTTCCACAATAAATTTTCTTTAAAAAACGGCCTCGAGCTCAATAAAAGTTGTTGAATATGGTTGTTCCAACATGTATCAGCCATAAGTGTGAATTGCAGATGCAGTTCCCTTTTGATGAGTCCGAGTGGACAATTTATAGTTTCTGCTTCGGATTCATCCAAAGATACTGCGGCCTTAGCCAACTCGTCAGCCCTCTTATTTCCGTGTATGTTGCTATGGCCGGGAACCCAGATGAGAGTGATGCCTATTAACTCGGCCGCCGAGATAAACGCACATTTGCAATCTCTGAGTGTTTTGGATTTTTTACTGGTGAGGAAAGTGCCAGAAGTGTCGATTGCTATCTTAAAAAATGTATGCTTTTCGTACACCAACGCAGTTCTTCTCTAGTGCTTTACAGGCACTTTCGATGCCCAGTACTTCCGCTTGGAAGATGCTAGCAAAGTTAGGTAGTCGAAACGAGAGAGAGACATTCAGCGTTTCAGAGAACACCCCCGCACCCACACCTCAGTCCATTCTGGACCCGTCAGCATAGCTTTCAGTGGAATTCTCCTCGACTATCCTGCCCCTACTCCAATCCCGTCTTTAAGGAAACTTCACCTGAAAGCTTTTCCTGAAATCTCTCGTAGGAGGTATATAATTTGATTGTTCCCCTGATTCGATAATCTTATTAATAATACCACTATGGCCGTGCTGCAGCACCCTCCAGCAGCCTGACTCTTTGAGTCTGACTGCCGCAGACGCAGCAGTTTCGCGGATATGGAGTTCTATGGGTAGTTGATGCAGGAACACATTAAGCGCATCAGATGAACACGACTTACTCTGACTATTTTTATACTGCCTAATTTCCTGACGTTGTATTGTATATCTAGTGCTGGCCACCAAACTAACGCCGCATACGTTAGTATGATAGCCGTGTACATTCTTAGGACAAGTTTTGGCTTCAATCCCCAGTTCCTGCTGAATATCCTTTTACATGTATAATAATCTGTGCAGGCTCTCTCCACCCGCCACTCTATATTTGTCTTCCAGCTCAGCTTTGTATATAATACGACACCCAAGTATTTAGCCTTGGAGGACAATGTGAGAGACGTTCCATTGAGGGAGGGAAGCCTGAGTTGTGGTATTTTGGTTTTGATGGTAAACAGCATCAGTTCCGTCTTGCTAGAGTTGAAACCCAGTCAACTTTTTGTAGCCCAGGTGTTTAGCCGAAGCAATGCTCCCTCTAGTATTTCACTAATCGTTGAGGGGAAGAGACCTGATACCGCCAGCAGTACATCATCTGCATATGCTACTACTTTCAGTCCACCTTTGTTGAGATCCAGTAGAATGTCGTTCAGTACCACCACGCATAGTAGCGGAGACAGAACCCCCCCTTGCGGAGTGCCTCTATTTGCATAACGGGATAGCGTTACTGAGCCAATGGTTGAAATTATGATTCTGTTTCTGAGCATTTGTTCGATCCACTCACATATGTGGTTAGATATTCCCACTTTCACAAGAGATCGAACAATTGCTTCGATTGTAATGCTATTGAAGGCCACCTCTATGTCGAGGAGTGCCGCCAAAGTGTACTGCTTGTAATGGAGTGATTTTTCTATGGTGTCCACGACTTCATGAAGGGCAGTTTCAGTTGACCTGCCCTTAATGTATGCATGTTGAGCTTTGGAAAGTTTGGAATTTCCCAGAAAATGCCTAATATGTAGTTCTAAATGTCTTTCCAGTACCTTTAGCAGGAAAGATGTATGACTTATTGCTCGGAAGTCTTTTGCTTTTTCGTGATTTCTTCTTCCCGGTTTGGGAATGAAGACAACTTTGACTCTTTTCCAGCTTTTCGGAATGTATGTCAAGCTGATACTGGCTTTGTACACCCTTTCCAGCCAGAATCTCATAGGCTCCTGTAATTTCTGGAGCATTATCGGAATGATACCATCTGGGCCAGGGGATTTGTATGCAGTGTTGCCGCTCCGTCTCAAGAAAATGTATCCCTGACCAAGCCAAAAATGTATCCAAATGTATCCAATTTTTTTTGTTACATATACATCTCATAATTTGTAAGAAAACCAAACATTTTCATGAAAAAGACATAATTTGACCCATCCTAAGGACTTGGAATACATGTGCATAAAATCAAGCATTTGTAATTTCAATTTATAAAGTACATTTTTTATGCATAAGTATTTTGCAAAGTAAATATAATAAGTAACAAGTACACTCTAAAAAGAGCATGTAAAACTACTACTGAAAAGTATATATTTTTCAACAAGAATCTGTATAAATATACATATAAGATGTTCAGTATTTGATTTTGAACTTGGGATCTTTAAAATATACATATAAATACACATATATATAGTATGTTTAAAATTGCAAAAATTTTCCAACTACAAATACATTTGAGTAGTCTACTTACAAAGTGCGCTATGTAAAATTTTTTCGATTCTTAGTTTTTGGCGGATTACGTACCAGAATTTAAAGTAGTTTCATGTCCACTAACAACAGAGTGCAAAATCTTTTTATATTCTGAAAAAAATAACATAAAACGTTAAGTCTTCTTCCAAAAGTCGCTATCATACTTATTTATGAACTTTCAAGAGTATCAATCTTCTGATGAACTTAGAAAGCTGCTATAGGTCGTATAGACTGTTAGTGTTCTCTTATAACATGTTATGTTATGTTACAATTTTATAAGGCTCCTATTTATCCAAATTTTCAGGTAATAATAAAAAAGATTCAATTTAAATGTTACTTGTTGTCGTAGTCTCTTTTTCAAATTTATGGCTTTCTATTATAAAAGCTCATAACGCTGTTTGCAAGTGGACTACTCATTTCCTACTAATAATAAACATTACTTTATTTTAAACATTTTATGTGTAATTTTGCTCTTGCGACAAATTTGGTATGTAAGAGTAAACAGGCAATGATTAATTTTATGAACACATTAAAAGAGGAAACTGGTTACCTCTCTTAATATGCGCAAATAAATAAAATTTTTTTAGAGTGTAGTTAAAGTCTTTTCAGTAAAATTCATAAAAGTCTCCTTAAATAAATCAAATTTAGTTTTTTGAACTGCATTGAAATCTTCTCTCTTTTTAAATTAAAAAATGAAAATATGTGATATGAAAGATATTACTACAGAAAGAGTATAATTTACTTTATATATGTATATCGTCGTTTAAAGTACAAAACCGCGTATCGTCATTCTGCAAAACCGCGTAACTGACATTTGCTGCCAAAAATTGGATTTGCTCACACAAGCTCTTGGCTCAATCCTTATCCATTCGTCCTGAAATATACTAGCCAGAAACGCGATTGCTTTATAAAAAAGAGAACCATTTTGAAATGTGAGTGTTTTTACTCTCTAGAAAGTAATTTATGCAACGTCGCATACGCGGGTTTGCATTTTGTTGATACGCGGTTTGTACTTTAAACGACGATATGTATATTAAGATCTTGCTTAAAGCATCCTTTTTAGCTAATTAAAGCAATTGCGCTTATACCTATTTTGGTGAAATCTCTTCATATGTTCATTGCTTCGTTCACAAAAAATAAAATGCTTTAATTTCACGCTTAATAGCGATTCTTTATACGTTCAGAAAACGTAATGCTTTCTACCATCTTTAATGAAAATCGATTTTTGAACGAAAAAAACTTTATAGGAAATATAAAATTTTGGCTTATTTAAAAAAGTATCCACATTTATACTGACCGGAAGGAACGAGTATCCCACAAAAATTCGCCTAAAAATGTATCCAATTGGATCTATTTAGATCCAAACGGCATCCCTGTTTGTATGGGGAGAATTTATTTACAGCGAACTTAATTTTTTCCTTGTCTACGATTGAGGCGAGTAACTCTTTTGAGAGTTGCTGACGATATGTATGTTTTTGGCCTCTGATCGCAGCCAGGAAAGTGTGTATTTATGAGGGTCTCTAGTGATTGCTCCGCTGTCCTTGTCCATGCACCGTCCTCTCCCTTAATAAGGTTGGGGTTGGTGTGTTCCTTGGATAAAACTTTGCTTAGTCTGGCGGAATCCCTACAGTATCCTATGGATGTGCAACAGGACTGCCAAGAGTCCGCTCTAGCTTTCTTTACTAATTTTTTGTACTGCATTAATTCATCTTTGTATGGCCGCCACAGTTTTGTTCTGTAGCACTCGTTAAAGATTTTTCTGATATTTGACCTGTGCTCCCTAAGCTCCCCCGTCCACCAAGGAGAGGATTTTTTTCTTAAGGACGCTTACTGGTGTGGATTTTTTCAAAGATATGGCTAGAGTTTTTTCCAGCTTATCGACTGTGTTGTTTAGTTCTACAGCAGTTGTAATCTCCTTTCATTTACTACTGTCTAGGTTACCTGGCGTTAGCCTGATAAATTTTGGTCATATAGTTCTTCTCGGATTCCGAAATAGGGAAGAGGTAGAGGGTTTTCCGCGAATGCTGCAGAGTGTCTAACTATGACCCCCCATGGATGTTTCACTGGATACTCTTCAGTCATCGACGACAATACCATCTGTTGCTAGGGTTAAGTCCAGTACCTCTCCCTGCCCGCAAATATTTTGGAGCTGGAAATATAAAGGTCGGACTCTCTCCTTTATTGCATATACTCAGGTTAGTATTTAATATAAAGTGTAAGAGAGACTCACATCTGCTGTTTATCGTGGAACTCCCCCAGATAGTGTGTCTCGCGTTTGCGTCGCATCCTATCAGAATTTGTTCCCTCTGATTTTGGGCGATAAATTGTTCCAGTTCGTCGGATGGGCCGCCCTGTAATGAGCCAGGTAGGTAGAAGCCAGGAAGGTATTTTCGTGCCCTTCCCTCTGCACTTTCACCACAGTTAAGTCTGCTGTGCTGTAATTTGGACAGAGAAATGTATTAATACCTTTTTTGATTAGAATACATGCTCTCGGATTACCTGTGCTACAACTATAAAAGAGGTTATGTGTGTACAGCTGTTAAGTCCATGGATCTGATCGCCTCTGACCCACGGCTCCTGGATTAGGCTGACGTCGATGCTTTCCCCTCCGAGAAGGATTGACAGATTATCTGTCGCACATATTGAGTGCTGCAGATTAATCTGCACACAATTCATCTTCGTCCGGGGCTGCATCGGTGATGTTGACGTCCTTCAGCAACTGGCTCGCATCGTCGACCTATTCTGTGTAGTCTTCATCAGGAGCCTTGTCGCCTACAAAGATCTTCATCTTGGCCATGCGGATGCCAAAGCGAATTTTATTGTCGGCCTTTGACAGAGCCTCAATAGATTCTTCGCAAATGGCCAAGAGAAGAGGTCTGCTGATTTTATTTGGCTACTCAACTTTTATAAGCTGCCAGTCTGCTATACAAGGTATGTGTTTGTTGGCGAGCTTTGGGCACCTCAGAAGTTTCTCGCCTGGTTCCTCCATGGGGGTAACCAGATACGTGCACGTGGCCTCTGAGGGACGTCCTTAGCTGGAATTAGCCTAAGTTTAAGGCCGACGAATGCTTCGCTTATTTTAGCGACGAACCCAGTTCAGAAGTCTAAAAAAGCCTGATCCGCCCATCTGATAACCCTGTATCCTCGAAAGGATTCAGAGGAATCAAACTCCGGATGGGGACCCGCCGAGTTATCGAGGACGTAGTCCATAACGAGACTCGATAGCTGACGCCGATCTCTACCCAGTGCTTTTGCATAGATACCGGAGTCTTCGAGTTTTCGTCGACTATGGCCATCAACAGACTTTCTTTGGAAACGTCACTAAAGTGGCATTGCAGCGGGTTGGGGTCAGATGAAGAAGCCTGTTTAGGCTTCTTGCTCTCTCTGCCAGTAGTTCTGTCGTTGGTGGAACGATTTTTTTTTTTTTGAGATTCTGCTTTATTTCAGTTGGATTGGGGTTAGCAGATTGCTTCTCTCTCAAGGAGCTCTCATATTCCTCAACCACCTTTTTATAGTATTCAACCCCCTTCAACTCATAGGAGCCGCTTGGGGCCGAATTGCTAAATATTTTATCTAGCATGTAGACCGCCCTCTGGTAGCGGCTCTTCCTGATTTGGTTCAGGGACTTTTTATGTTTCTTCTTCCGCCCTGCTCCCGCCGTCGTTGAACTGTGGTTGGTTGGCAGCTTTGGAGGAAGACGGAGGGTCGTGGCTGGTAGGGATGCATGGCTTGGCATCCTTAGATGTGGTATATTTTGCTGCTTGTGCTTCTGGTGTACTATGGTTGGTACAACCAGGAAAACTTTTGATTGTCTTCTGACTGGAGGCAAGAAGGGTGTGCTCATCGAACTCCGTTACGACGGGGCCCGGGTTTAGGGATGCAAGTCAAAAAAATACATCGATGTTTTTTCGGTTTGATGCATCAAAATATAGCATCGATGAATATCAATGTGTCGTATAAAAACGTCGATATTTTTGATGCATCGAATGAAAATATCAACGGTTTCTTTCAATCCAAAATATACAACAACAAAATGAAACAATTGTAACTTCGATAAGTGTTTAAGTAATAACTCACAGTGAAATGTATTAATTGATTTAAACAGTTACAAATCCCAGTTTTTTCTATTCTTTTGGCAAGTCTTCGAAAAAAAATTTCGGAAGATACGGAAGTGGCGACAATTGTTAAATGTTTATAAGCATAATGAAATAATATAAAGTGTGCCAGCTAGCAATCACATTCTATTTCGGTACACTTATTTGGCAATTTATTATCATAATTTTTTCCTTAATTTGACTTTCATAGTAACCCTTTTGAGTGAGAAATTATGAAGTTTTTTGATTTGAGTAAAAAAGTAAAAAAAAACATGTCCATAAATTATTGCCGCTTGTGCAAAAACACACATAACGTTGCAGTACTAATGTTTTCAGTCCATCGGGATGAGGATCTAAGCCAAAATCGGGCAGAGGATGCAACAAAACCAAGAGTTAATGCCAGAATTGATAAAAGCGAAAATGACGAAACTCAAGTTTTGCTTTGAAATAAGCGTACATCAAACTGGCTGGCACACTTTATATTATTTCACCATGCTGATAAGCTATGTTAAAAAATTTTGGAAATAGATGTTTAACTGGCTAACCAGAATGGTAAGGCTGTGGTATGTAGCAAGAGCTGTCAAAAGTTAAAATATTCTAAATGCTCTAAGCTTCCCACAATATGTACCTGAGGTTATGATGTATTATTGCTTATGTAGCTGAAGTAGCTAGCGAAATAGCTTGTGGCTGTAGTAGTACATTCTGGTTAGCCAGTAAAATCTGTCCAAATTTCCAAATGCTTTAGAGTGTCGATATCATATCAATTGATAACATAATGTAGATGGTATTTTGGCATTTTGAATAATATTAAGAGAGTGTATATTCTAAAAGTACATAAATAGTGAAAAATCCACATTTAGAATAGTTACTCGAGCGAAGAGTTTGGAAGCATACAAAATAATTTTAGTATGAAGAGTGTACATTACACACAAAAGTCGATGCATCGAAAAAAAATACATCGATATATCGATTTATATCGGAGGGTCCAAAACATCGGTTTTATTCGATACATCGAATAGTAAACATCGATGTTTCCGGGTTCCGATAAGGAAGTGTCAAAATCGATTTTCCAGTGTTCGTTGCAGTTTCCGTCATCAATTTTGTTTCGGTTTCGGTTTCAGTTTGTGTTTGTTTTTTTTTTTGTCTAAATCTTTCATATTTGGTCCCACGAGTATGCACGGAAAGGGTTTTTCACTCGTCCGTAGAGCCGGCTTACGTAGAGAAGGCACTTATACCTCCGACCTTGCCCGAGCATCGGAGGGGACCGTTCGCGGCCGGCTGTTCAATACACCCGCTGACCATTCAGCCATCGGCACGGGTACCTCAACACCTTGGCTTAGGGTGTTGCTGGTGCGGCCACATACTTTCCAACCGGGAAGTTTGCTCACATACCAGTTTGGTTTGTTAGGTTCCTTCCCGATTGCAAAGGATATGAAGCTTTCCTCTAAGTTCATCACGATCTGGAAGCTCCCTTTGGGGAATTTCCATGTCGTCATTTAAGCCCCTTCGCCGCGGCAAGACGACCAGCTCTGAAGGAGAAATTACCAGGACAATTAACGAAAAAAGAGGACCGTCCCGTATAAAACAGGACGGATGGTCACCGTATCCATAGCTTTCACCCGGTTGCACCGCTCCTCTCTCAGATTAGTAGTAGGGGTAATCACCGGACACTGCCTGATGGGAACACAAGGAAAAAGATTAGGATACCCCACCAACTATTTCTTTCGCAGTTGCAGAGACGAGAAAGAGGTGGAAACCATCGAACACTATCTCTGCCATTGTTCCGCCCTGGTCAACATGCGCAACCAATTCTTCAACAAGTACTTTCTAGAATGTTTAGCCGATTTGAACTCGGCGAACGTTCTCGACTTTTTGTGCTATATAAAACGCACTCGGTAGTTCAATTACAAAGGGAGGGAAAGAAACAAATGGCTTCAGCCAGTGGTATCACAACGGGCTATTCCAGCCCACGCAGAACGCGGGGCAGCCACTCTAACCAAACCTAACCTATGTATCTATTACAAAACATTCAACAATTTTATTGGGCTTGAGGGCGAGTTTGTTTAATTTTGTGGAAAAACAACATCAAATCAAAAATTATTGAAATACTTGTGCGTTCCATCACACTTACATACATATATACTGTTTACATGCGCATATAAAACATGTTACATTAAAACTAGTAATTTGAAAAAATTCATTTATTCATTTATGGTAGGGATGGGCAGGTGCTTGATGCGGGGTAAAAATTTAAAACCGAAAGGGTAAGCAATAGCCGTGTACGTGTGTTAACCCATTTTATGCAATGTATATTGCCAAAGGCTATTATATTCACCTCTTTGTTTATAGAGCAACAATTTCTAACTATATTTGCAGTATATTTATTAAAAATAATTCAACATCATGAAATGGCGACCAATTTATTTTTTTTATTAATAAATCAATAAAGTTTAAATTGATTATACATATGTAAAAAATAGTATGTGCTAATTCCCTGTGGGGAAAATCTCTAGTTCTGAACTGGTGCGCTTCTAGTACATTTAGACCCAGTACTGGTTCGCGATAAATCTCTTTTGCATGCAAGCAACTGGCGAATTTAACATGGCGATGTCCTAGGAAGTGTCAATTGGAAATTCTATAGTTCCGAACCAGTTCTAAAATCGACAGGCGAAAAAAGTATCATGATTTTTCAATCTTTTTTGTTCTTCCGTGTGTGCGATTTTAAGTTATTTTGGAAGAAATGTGTTTCAATTTGAAATTAAATTTGTTTGAATGATTGGAAGAAATGTAGAAATGAGTTTGCAGAGGTGCTCGCTGTTATTTCTTAGATTCCAGACTGTCCCAAGATTTTGAAATGTTAACACAAATTTTAGTTTTGTATTACCAAGCTATGAAAAAGCATCTGAGAAGCACAGAATTTAAGCGTATTTGAACGAAGAAGCCGCCGAACACATATCTATGTAAAGTAAACAAGCCCCCCGCTGCATCCCTTTTTCGATAGTTCCGAACTGGTTCTAAATTCGACAAATAAGATCTAGATCGTTCTGCATCCCTTTTTCTATAGTTCCGAACTATTTCTAAATTCGTCACTTTAGATATAGATTTCTAGTGAAAAAAAAACTGAAAAAAATAGTTTTTTATAAGTACCTTTTTTTCGACGATTTTGGACTGGTGGGGATCTAGTTCCTATCGGGCTAGT
>NW_023458733.1:83929-87686 GCF_013731165.1 Rhagoletis pomonella
ATAGTTCCGAACTATTTCTAAATTCGTCACTTTAGATATAGATTTCTTATTAGTTTTTCTAATTACTTTTTTAAAAGTACCTTTTTTCGCCGATTTTGGACTGGTGGGGATCTAGTTCCTATCGGGCTAGTTCGTTTTTGACGATAAAGACCTAGTACGGAACTAGAAATTTGATTCACTAGTCCGCGGTTTCCCTACAGGGCTCATACTGGCGAACAATAACGTGTTAACGATCTTGCTTGCGCATGTGTTCGTAAATAAGAGAGCCGAGCGCTGCTACTAGGCCCAGCCGGTAGAAAACCGTCATATAAAAAGGTTGTTTTGCGCATGATTGTCCTTTTTTTCCAAGCAAATTTCTAACGAAAAATTATCTACGCAAGAACAACCCCTCCCTTTGAAAATTATATGAATAAGCTGCCGTAACTGACTGTCAGAAAATGAACGAAAAGTCTGTCAAATGCATAAGCAACGTAGTGTAGACTTTTAGGTGGCTATATTTTACTTACATGAGTTGAGTGTTGCCACATTTAATTAGATATAACAATAGCTACTATCAAGCAGTTTGTTGTATGTATATCACACAATTATAGTAACCTAGAAACGCCGAAGAACTGTTCGCTTTGTGAAACTGTCAGGATAACCTGGTGTTTCTGTAAAAGGAAACATTTACGGTCTACTTCCTAATGTGGAACCAGAACTTCTTTTGACCTGTGTTACATGTAGGACTGAATCGAAAAAGTTACCAAATTACCAAATATGATAAATAAAGCAAAAAATTAGTTGCGTTCGATAACAAAATTAGCCAACACCAGCCAACAATCAAAATCAAGAGAGTAAGCGAATATTCTCTCCAAAAGAGATGAAAAAGCAAAAAAGTAAACGAACAGGAAATTAGCCATTACTTGCAAAAACCGGAAGAAGAAGACACACCAGCTGGCTTTGTTTATGTTTTATTTGTAAACAAACTGAAAGTCATGTTGCCTTCATAGGAGAAAAAAGGAAAGTGAACGTTCAATGTTCGCCGGGAACGTTTCTAGGAGTAAAAACTAGTTGGCGCTCTCATAAAGTCACATAGCAGGCAGCCAAAAAGCATATAAATACCAAAACTTGGAAAATTCAATTTTGTTTGCTTACAGAAATTGCAACCATATGTTTCCGTGTTGGATAATTTTTGCTGACTGAAATTTTGCCAGTACAAAATGAACGCTTCTCTTGCATCAAAATGAACGCTTGCTCTCTCAATTTTTGTGTGTTGGATAATTTTTTGTCGTTATCGAACGCCATCCAGTAAAAATTTGGAAAAACTATTACAAATTTTTGACTTTTCGAACGCACCTATTACCAATTTCGGTAAAAAAATGCCAATGCGGCAACACTGCATGTGTTACATATGTACATACATACGTACGAGGACAAACAGCTGATTCCGTACGAAAGGTGCGATCAGTATCGATCTTTCCTTAAGCAACCCTGTAGGGAAACGAACTAGTGCGGAACTGTCTCGGTTCTAGTGCGTTTGGAACCATGACTAGTATGCGTTAATTCTCTTTTGCATGCTAGCGACTGGCGAATTTAACATTGCGATGTCCTAGGAAGTGTCAATTGTCCCCCGTTGCATCCCTTTGGCTCTAGTTCCGAACCAGTTCTAAATTCGACAGATAAGATCTAGTTCGTTTTGCATCCCTTTTTCTATAGTTTCGAACCAGTTCCAAATTCGCCAGATGAGAACTAGTTCGTTCTGCATCCCCTTTTCTTTAGTTCCAAACCAGTTCCTAATTCGACAGATGAGATCTAGTTCGATCTGCATCCATTTTTTATACTTCCCAACCTGTTATAAATTCGTCACATTAGATCTACATTTCTAATCAGGCTTGTCGAAACATTTCCCTTCTATATTAAATACGATCGGTTGAAGGAAAGACAATGTCTAAACGCATTTATTAAAAATTTATAAACCACATTAGTAGTAGTAGTAGTATTAAACTTAAGTAGTAAGTAAAAAACAAAAGTGCGTTCTGCTTAAAAGTAAAAATATTAGTTCACTTTGTCTTACTTGTCTAAATTTAAGCATATTGATTTTTAAGTAAATTCAGTTCTTTTTAAGCTTATTTGTATATGAAGTACTTCGAAAGTTTTTGTCGTACTTAACTTAAATAAGATATACAGTCAGTCAATAAAGTTTAGGTACAGTGAAGTTTTTACAATACCGGCAACTATTTTTTAAATATTTTATTTTCCCCTAATTTTTTATAAAAATATAGTTAATTGTACACCAAAAACCCCAAAAATCAGAGTTCCAAACCTTATGCAAAATTAAAGAAAACTGCGAATTTCCATCCAAGTATTGCAACTTACACTCTTTAGAAAAAAGTTAAGTACTCAGTTATTAGCCCATTCAATTTTAGTATAACAAAGTGCAAGTTTGAGGTAGCTAGGACTTACTATTGATATTTAGCAATTTTTTTTGTTGTTGTTTGGTAAGTCCTAGCTTCCTCACACTTGCACTTCATTATACTAAAATTTAATGGACTAAAAAACTTTTTCTAGAGAGGGTAAATAGAAAGTGAATTATTTTAATGAAAGTTTACAGAATTTTCTTGAATTTTGCACAAGGTTTGGAACTCTGATTTTTGGGGATTTTGTTGTAGAATTGACCATATTTTTATAAAAAATTACCGAAAACTAAGATATTACAAAAATAGTTGCCCGTATTGTAAAAAATTCGTTGTACCTAAACTTTATTGACTGACTGTATTAAGGTAGCTGTGGTGGATTGCATAAAAAAACTTAATTTGTCTTTTCTTAAAAAAAGGTAGCTCTGGTGGCCTGCATTTTTAAATAAATTTAGTGAGAAAGTGGTAATTATTTTGACACTTTTTTTTTTTAAATGCCTCTTTTTCTGCAACTGCATTGCCTTTCTCAATTGTCCTTCAGGATCTTGGCCTTTGTTTATGCAATCCCTAAGTATAATGATTATTAAGCAACTCAAAAACTATACCAGCGTGATAACCGACGTATTCTTTTGAGAGGTAGCCGCACCCTTATAAAAGGAATAAGACCCAAACTTTTCAGGTAAAAATTTCAGTAGGCTGCGTCTTTATGGCCTTTTCAATTTTATAAATTATCATTATTTTTAAGTGGAAAAATAAAACTGAAAATTATTGATAATCTCTGCGCGAAAAAATAAAAATCATAAAATAATCATTATTTGTAATCCCAAAAATAAAAGTCAAATAATAATTATTTCCGTTTGAGCGAAAAAATAAAACTCAATAATAATTCATAAAATAATGATTAAATGCTGATTTAAATTATGTTACTCATAACGATTACCTTCCCTGCTTTTAAAATTTAAAATAGAATAGTTTAGTGAAAGTACCACATTTTACTGCTTTAGGACTGGTGCGGAACTAGTTACTATCGGACCGGTTCGTTTTTGGCAATAAAGAAAGTACTGAACTAGAAATCTGGTTCACTAGTTCGTGTTTTCCCTACAGGGAAATGATGTTTGGCGAAACTTGATGTTAAGCACTTTATAGTTTCAGAATAGGATTTATGTGTATTCGCACGTTTGCATACGCTTGCTTATTCATATTATAGTTAGCCCTTTACAAAACAGATAATATGCGCGCAAGCAGGGTTGCCACTTTGGTAAATTGTTACCAAAATTGGTAGAAAAAATTTGGGTTGGTAAAAAGGTAAAATTTTTCTCATTTTGGTAGATTTTTGTTGAATTAGTTTTTTTGAAAAACAAATA
>NW_023458733.1:87786-88847 GCF_013731165.1 Rhagoletis pomonella
TTATTATTGCTGATCGAATAACAAATTGGTTAATGCGGTGTCAGCAAGTGTGCGGATGCGCGTGTGTAGTTGCTGACCTTTGGTAGAAGTCAATTCTGCAGAGCTGTTTTAAACTGTTGCGTTAACTCTTCCCCCTTTAAATATGATCGTCGTCGATCATTAGTAGAATGGTAAGTTGTTGAGATTTACGTATGTTGGAATGTGGTTTGTTTCGCTTGACGGATTGACTTCCAGGCTTGTGCTGGGCTTCACTATTTCCTTTCCCACATGTTGGATTTTCACGGATCGTTTCCTTAAGAAAAAAAGAAGAAGTACTATGATTATTAAGAATGCTGCCGTAGTTAGACTTCCGACAGAGAAGGTTGCCTTTTTGAGGGAATTTATTCGATGGGTATTGTTGATATGCAGGTCCTTCAAGGCTTCTAGGGAAAGTAGTTCTATGTGGTCCTTTTCCAACGGGATTGGCTGTAGTATTGCAGGGATGGTTTCGATGGCTTTATTTCAATATTGCTGAATGTTTAACTGTTGATTTTAATTGTTGAATTGTAGAATATTATCACGTGCGTTCCGTTTATTTCTTGGGATGTCTCGTCGGCTTCTAGTTTGCCGTTGAACTGGTTTAGCAATATTACTCCTGGTTTTATTTCTTCTTGCGTAGGGACGTGATGGCCGTTGGTTGTCGAACATGTTGATTTCAACCTATTAATTATCCTAGTTACACATAAATCTTTACTTAAATCTACCAAATGAGTTTCCTTGCAAATGGTTACATCATTATAGCTTTCGCATTTATTTTTTATTCCAAACAATTCCTTTCAATATTTCATTATACTCAGTTTTAATTACAATATTGTTAATCCTTTTTACAGGTCGTATAATAATTCTTCTAAATGTTTCTTTTAATGTTAGAGGTATTTTTACCATGTATACAATCTTCATATCTTGGCTAAATACATTTACTTTTGACAGTTCTAATGCTTCTTCGGCACTTTTAAATGGTACTTCATCTTCTCTTTTACTAATTGACAATTCTACTTCTTCCTTGCTTAACATTACTGAAT
>NW_023458733.1:88947-101174 GCF_013731165.1 Rhagoletis pomonella
AAAATCGCTTAGGCGGTTACAGCGCCAAATAAGAAGAAGAAGAAGACTATGTTCAAACAGCACACGTCAGCTGCCCAATTAGGAATACGAAATCAGCTGTTAGATTACCTACAGTGATGGAAAAGTTGTTACAATCGTACCTTTATTTAGTTTGAAAGTACATTCGGTAAAAACCAACAATTTTAGGTACATTTGGAACGTAGCCAAATAGTTTCTTAGGAAATCAGTTCTTATTTTTAATGAAATTTCAATGCATTTTCTGGTGCGGGCAACTGGTCTAATAGCTTCCCTCCTTTGTGAAGAGGCATACAAATGATACAGAAGGGTGGTCAAAGTAACGCAACTGTAGTTGATTTCGCCAGATAGACGGAAAATATTTCTTTTTAAAACGTCAAATCAAATAACTGGGAGGAAAGTGACTCTACAACATGGTTTTGTCTCGCACTACGGGAAGAGATTCTTTTCATAGCTAAAAATTTGTTTAATGTGAGTACCGAACGTGATATGGCATCAATGGGAATTGTTATGCTACTATTTTTCCTTATATAGAAATACATATTCACTTTTTAGATACATCTATCTACTTTTAGGTAAAGTTTTCCGTAAATTAGGTACAATTTTATAATTCAATTTTCCATCCCTTTACTTTTTTACCGATTCATATGGTAGATGCTACTCTATTTTAAATGCAAGGAACCGCAGTTTTCTAGCAGCCTTAGTTTTTCTCCAAATTCACTTTAAAGATGGGCACATTGACCAAAAAACGCAAATGCGCACTGTTTGGTGATTTTATGTCGGCATTAAAAGCGAAGAAAATCGGTTTTTATATTTTTAACGATTCTAATGGTAGTTAATAGGTACGCTATTTTCAATGCAACAAACTGCAGTTTTCTAGCTGCCTTAGTTTTCTCACACATTCACTTCAAAGATGGATACATTAGGGGTATTCTCTGAGTCTTGCAAAGCCCTTGCACGGTGCACGGATTGCACGGTTTGCAAAGCTGTCCCATACGAAAACCGGTTTTTACCGTGCAATATGTGCACCATGCAAGGCCTTTGCAAGACTCAGAGAATACCCCTATTGACAAAAAACGTACAAATGCATTGATTGCACTGCACGTGTTAACTTCAAAGTTGTTTTTGTCGAAAAGTTATTTATATTGAGAAATATATGTGCTATATACATATATGCTATACTCGTATTATGGCTGCGTTTCTGTATACATTCCGGATAATCCCATTTCACAGCCGGAATAAACAGAATGCTTTTGAAATATACGTTAACATATCATCAGGAACGTTCTAAAGAATAAGTAAACAAAAAAGTTTATTCCAAACGTTCAGAATGAATAAAGAAATTCAGCCTATATGTAAATAATGGGGCATATGCATAGTTAAAATAAATCCGACACTAAAGTTAGTTAGACTGCTTTTACACAGTTCAAGTATTGAATTCAATTCTGCTCGCATGTGGAAGAGAGGGGGTGAGAAGAAAAGGGACGAGTAAACATGCGTCTGTACCGTCAAGTCGTTTCAACTTTCGTGCTTTGCTTTTGGCATTTTCGTTGCTTCCCATTTAAAGAACCAAAAACTTGAATTCAACAGAATTGAAACGTGTAAAAGCACATAGAAAACACAAAAGAGAATGAGCAAGAATTGCTTTCAAGTACTTGAATCATGTAAATCGGGTGTTAGTCCCCTTTCAGACACGTCAAGTCTTGAAAGCAATTTTTATCGCATTCTCTTTTGTGTTTTCTCTTTGCTTCCACACGCGTCAAGTTTTATTGAATTCAAGTCCTCGGATCTTTAAATGGGAAGCAACGAAAAGATCAAAAGAGAACAAGAAAACTTGGACGAATTGACGGTACGGAGGTATCTGTACTCTTCCCCTCTCTTCCCACCTCCTTCACTAACGAACGAGCAGACTTGAAAGCAAGACTTGACGTGTCTGAAAAGGGACTTACAGCTTTTTCCCATCACTTTCAGTGGATTACGCATCTGTAAAAAAAGAGATGCAACTAACTTTCTTCTTATTTGGGACTGAGAAACTTTAACTTAGAGTAGACTTTATTTGATATAAGAATATGCCCCAATAGTTTTGGAGTCAAATGAAAATGCATTTCCCCATGCATATGTATGTACATACGTACTCCATTAACTGATAACGTTTTTACATGCATACATATATACAGTGGTGGAAGAAATAATAGAAACTTTTTACTTTGAACAATTTTGGCTATATTACTTTGTTTATTCCCTGTTTAATGTTTTTGTATAAAAGTCTAGCGTAATATATAACACACACTATATAAATCCATATTTCAAAGTATGTACAAAAGTTATAAAAATTCCACAAATTTTAATAAAAACCCTCAAAAATTTCAAACTTTTTAATCAGATTTTTTTGAAAAATTTTGGGTATGCAGTTTCATAGCCCATTAAATTCTGGAGGTAAAAGTGCAAACCTCAAGGTGCTAGAAAATCGCATTGATTTTTGATATTTTTTTTTGCTGACTCTGCTAGGCATTTCCTTCCATATAAAAAGAAATTTTGAGTATGGTCGAGCATACTTTATATGGAAGAAAATGCTCAACACCGCCAGACAAATAAATTATTAAAAATCAACGCGATTTTCTAGCGTCTTGCGGTTTGCAGTTTTACCTACTAAAATTTAATGGGCTATAAAACTGTATATCCAAAATTTTTCAAAAAATCTGATTGAAATGTTTGAAATTTTTGGGGGATTTTGATAAAATTTCTTGAATTTTTATAATTTTTGTACCAACTTTGAAATGTGGACTTATATGGTGTGTGTTATATTACGCTAGACTTTTATACAAAAATATTAAACATCGAATAAACCAAGTAATATAGCCAAAACTGGTCAAAGTAAAAAGTTTCTATTATTTCTTCCACCACTGTATGTATGTATGTGCATATTACTGCCAAATACTACGCACATACACATAAATGTACATACCCTGCAAAAAATTGTGCGACTAATCTTTAAAGAGAGTATTCCGAGATTACTCTCAATCGGGTACAATTGGGCATTAATTAGTCCCAACTAGTCTCATACGGGTACTAATGGAGATCAATTAGTCCCCGACTCATCTCTAACGGGTACTATTAACGATTTAATTATATGTACGCTCTTAGTCAATGAAATTTCATGTGCGGCGTTGGCACACAGAGAGAGTATTCGCCTAACAAAACTGAGCACCCCGGTTCGAATTTCAGCTGGCGCAAAATTTTTATTTTTATTTTTTAAAAGTGACTAGTCGCTTTTTATACTCGTGCGGGTATAAAGGTGAACAATTAGTCTCTTCATAGGACATGCCCGAACAAAAGCGATCAGTTCATTCCATATAAAAAGATCAAAAGTGGTATTAGTCGCATGCTCCTTTGCGATTGCTCCCGGAGTCATCCCGGATTAGTCCCATTTTTTGCAGGGTACGTTCTCGAGCAAGTCTAGTAGTAGTTGCGATCCCGTACGAGTCAGATTTTACTGGAAATCGATCCTGTACTCGGTTCTCTGACTACCCTGCAAAAAATTGTGCGACTAATCTCTAAAGAGAGTATTCCGAGATTACTCGCAATCGGGTACAATTGGGCATTAATTAGTCCCAACTAGTCTCATACGGGTACTAATGGAGATCAATTAGTCTCGACTCATCCCTTATGGGTATAATTGGAGATAAATTAGTCCCCAACTCATCTCTAACGGGTACTATTAACGATTTAATGCTATGTACGCACTTAGTCAATGAAATTTCATGTGTGCTCTGGCACACAGAGAGAGTATTCGCCTAACAAAATTGAGCACCCCGGTTCGAATCTCAGCTGGCGCATATTTGTATTTGTGACCATGGAGGTCGCCATCAATGTTGCCGCGAATCTTTTTAGTGGTAGCTAAATTCCTTTAAAAAAAGGGCTAAAAAAGTCGTTGTGGCTAAAAATGGTAGCTAAATTTTTTTAATTACATATACATATATAAGTATACACGCAAACATTTTCAATAAGTAATGGTATAGAAAAACAATGAACTCCAAAAAAAAGCAAATATTTTATCCAACAAAAAACCTTTTTGTATAAAAGGGGAAATATACGACACCAGCTTGCTGGCTCCATCAAGTGATTGTACCATCAGGCTCGAAGCATATAACTTACCAGCATGCTGGTACATTATTTATTTCTTTACAAATGAGGTCGAGGAAAGATCGAAATGATTAGAGCCGAAATTTCATAATTTTTCTACCATTTTGTTAAACATTGTTTTTTTTTAAATTCACAATTGCAATATCGTGAACTTAATCTTCCACAAACACGGCTTTGACTCATATAGTGCAAGAAATTTCCGCCAAAATACTTTTTACTTAAAAAATCGAGCTAATTTCACCACTCACGACACCAGCAGCTGCAACAATCACACCACAAGAACATACACAGTCAATCGACTTGATGAACCATTTAACAAATTAAGCATATTAAGGGCCCTACACTTATCTATAGTTAAATCGTTAATAGATAAGTTAACAGCCTTAACACTTTTACAGTATGTATGTATAAAAACGTTAGGAACATACAATCCATATATATCAGTCCTTCTTAGTTTAAAAATTCATCTCTTACATAAATGAAAAACAGTAGATCAAATTAAGCATATACAACTCATGCCAAGTATAAGTAAATTCTCCGAAGGGCTAAAAAAAGGGCTAGGGGCAATTTCAAATTTATGTGGCCAAAAAAAGTATGTGGTAGCTAAATTTAGCCACCAAAGGGCTTAAACGGCAACACAGGTCGCCATATTTACATGCATATAAACTAGGGCTGTGCGATTATTCGATTACTCGAGCAAGTTGGTTAATCAGTTATTCGGTTAATCAATTACTCGAGTAATCAAGATTTTGATTACTCAAAACGATGATTAATCGAGTTACTTGAAATATGATTACTCAAAAAAAATTAATTTTGCTCGTTAAAAGAGGTTGCTTTGGAAAATGCTTATTTTCTTTTTTATATTCTGTATATGAAAAATATATGTATGTATGTATGTATTTCATTTTAATTTTTGAAAACATATACGTTTTTTTCAAAGTATCAAGGAACTTCAACTGCTTTATATGTATGTATGTAAAGAGTACTTTGAAATGTTGATTACTCATTTTATTCATAATGTTGATTAATCATAAAGCAAATTACTCAAATATTTTTGTTTTTGGTTAACCAAAATCTTGATTACTCGAGTAACTGTACTTTTGAGTAATCATAATTTCCGATTAATCGAATAATTGAATTATTTACTTTACGATTAATTAAAATTTTGAATGATCAATTAATCGCACAGCCCTAATATAAACATCTCTGCATACATACAACAATAACTACCCTGTAGGGAAACCGGGGACTAGTGAATCAAATTTCTAGTTCCGTACTAGGTCTTTATCGCCAAAAACGAACTAGACCGATAGGAACTAGATCCCCACCAGTCCAAAATCGGCGAAAATTGCCACTTTTAAAAACCTATTTTTTTAAGTTTTTTTCACTAGAAATCTACATCTAAAGTGACGAATTTAGAAATAGTTCGGAATTATAGAAAAAGGGATGCAGAACGAACTAGATCTTATTTGTCGAATTTAGAATCAGTTCGGAACTATCGAAAAAGGGATGAAGCGGGGGGCTTGTTTACTTTACATATATATGTGTTGTATTATATATATATTCTGTGCTTCGCAGATGCTTTTTCATAGCTTGGTAATACAAAACTAAAATTTGTGTTAACATTTCAACATCTTGGGACAGTCTGGAATCTAAGAAATAACAGCGAGCACCTCTGCAAACTCAGCTACAGCTAAAGGTATGTAAACGTACATTTCTTACAAACATTCAAACAAATTTAATTTCAAATTGAAAACACATTTCTTCCAAAATAACTTAAAATCGCACACACGGAAGAACCAAAAAGATTGAAAAATCATGATGCTTTTTTCTTTCGTCTGACGATTTTAGAACTGGTTCGGAACTATAGAATTTAGGACTAGTTCGGAACTATCGAAAAAGGTATGCAGCGAGGGGCAATTGACACTTCCTAGGACATCGCCATGTTAAATTCGCCAGTTGCTTGCATGCAAAAGAGATTTATCGCGAACCAGTACTGGTTCTCAATGTACTAGAAGCGCACCAGTTCAGAACTAGAGATTTTTCCCACAGGGTGTTTCTTTCATAACCGCATGCGCGTATTTCTCAAGGCCAAGTAAATTCATTCATAAAAATAACCGCAGCACATCTCCCCGAAAATTCATCACCGCCAAGCTCAACTGTTTTCAATCCGACACAAAAATTCTAAAATCTTAAAATGAAGAAATCTCGGCCAGCCAAGTGAAAAGTGGCAACTATTTCTCTATATCCAGTAAAATAAGTTATCTCGAATTTTGGAAATTTTTGGTAATTTTTGGCAAAACACTCTATTTCTCTGTTCCTTTCCAATATTTCAACCACTAACTAGTATTTTAAGGTGTAAGTTTAATAAACATTAAATAAAAGTGTACGTTTTCTGCAGGAAAATACCTTGACTTTTTTAAAAAAAATCAAAACTTCTAAAATCACAAACATATTTGGTTTTATCGGAATGTCACAAATGTAACGTGGCAACTTAGCCCGTTTTCATATTTTTCGGTCCGAAATTATAAAAGTTTTGTCCATGACGCGCCACAATTTTTGTACAGGTGGGTCAATGTGCCTTAAACACATATATGCAAAAAAATTATTTGATTTATTTTTTAATTTTAAAAATTTCTATACCTCTAAGAGTTTATAAAAATATATTTATATATATCCACAGATTATTTTAAAGTTTTTTCATCCGTAACCAAATCTTCAGTACCATAAAAAGATTCAAACACATCAAAGTACAATCAATGCGATGTCCAAGTTAGTGCTACTCCACTGTACATGTATATATGAATGTATGCATGTATGCGTGTAAAAAATGTCAATTCCAGTTTGAGTTTAACCCATTTGAGTGGAGTAATTTTTTTTTCGTTCCAGCTGTTAATAACACACTATTTTACAACGCTTTTTATGTTTAATCTTCATGAAAGTTACATGTATCGTCGAGAACATGGTTACATGTAGAGTTTTAAATTAATTATTATTATTCTCCATACAAAATGTAAAAGTATTGCTTTATTAAATGCAAAGTTATGCGAAAATCTAAATATTTCGCAAACGTAGGGTTAATGGTTTCGCGCACGTGCCAATCTGGTGCAGATTCGCAGAAATTGAATAATTTGTGTGGAAGGAAGCGGCGCGGGGAAAGCGAAAGCAGAACAATCGTATATATGTATATACCTATGTACATTTATAAATGCATATATACTTACATTTTCATTTGTTTGTCTTTTTAGATGCATGAAAAATTTGGTAGCAGAAATAGGTAATATCAATGAAATGCAGTTTACAAATATTTGCATTATAAATTTAGGTTTATTAATTAATTAGATATGTAAATGACAATGTGGGGGACAAATATGTACATAAGTAGCGAAGCTGCCACGCATCCAATGGCAACTTCTTGTACTAGAAAAGATATGAAAACTGCATTATTTCCATAAATATTGAAAAATTTCTCAAATAGTTTCAGCTTAGATTAGCGAGATTTTTACTAATTGCTGGGAAAATCCGACGTTTTCTGATTTTTAATATTTTTAAACAAAGTTTCCAAGTCGAAAACAATCAAAAACTGAATTATTTCCATAAATATCGAAAATATGGAAAAAATTCATACAGACTTTCGACTTAGTTTTGTGAGATCTCTACAAAAAAAAAATGGAAAATAATTCTTTTCAAAGTTTTTTTTTTAATCCAATACCAATACAGTTTTTTACTTGAAAATAACACAAAAATTGGAAAATGTTATATAATATTTTCGATTTATTTTAACGTTGTGTGTAAAAATCACCGAGAAGAAACTATTTTTTCCCCTTAAAAACTCTATTTACAAAAAAAATCGAATACCAATAAAGATTTATAATTGAAAATCTAACAAAATATTACAAAAATCGAAAAGTGCTATATAACATTTTCGATTTATGTTCACGGTATTTGTAGAAATCACCGGGAGAAAGGATTTTTTTATCAAAAAATATTTTCACAAAAAACACACTCATGGGACTTTTCTATTTGCAATTATAAATAAAATATCGAAAAAATCGGAAAATGTTATATACTATTTTCGATTTAATTTCATGTTACTTGTACAAATCATTGAAAAAAAATTTAATTTTTTTTACTTGGGTTTTCTATTTGAAAATTTTCCCAAAATATCACAAGAATCATCAATATTCATATTTAATTAACATTCCAAACGCTCTCGTGAGATTTAGCTCTGTTAACATTCTTCTTTTCTGCTTTGTATTTTGCTTTCGCTGTTAAGTATTCCAAATATTTGTCGCTCTTAAAATGCGCTTCGCTTGTTCAGTTGGCTCGAAAAATGTGGCATTCACAGTTCTTGGACCTTCTCTATAAATATACGTTCTCTGTAAAATGTCCCACTAGTCACAATGGAATGGCCCATATATACATCCGTGTATTGAAATGTTCGTATTTGCTAAAAGCGAAATTGAATGAAATATGTTTTGTACCTAACTTTATTTATCTTTAAAAACTTCAATAAACGAATGAATCAACTGAAGGCTTATATAATGTTTTTACTGTATTTTTTTAGTTTATAAAGCACTTTTTTTTGGTTTTTCATGCATATTTTTAAGCACATATTTCTTATTTTTTAGTGCATGAAAATCCATGCCTCATTCATGCACATTTTTAATTTTGTGTTGCATTTTTTTAGCACATATTTCTTATCTTTTTCCAGAGTGCCAGGCCACTTGCTCAACTTGGTGACTACCTACATATCGTCGTTTAAAGTGCAAAACCGCGTACCAACAAAATGCAAAAACGCGTATCAGCAAAATGCAAAACCGCGTATGTGAAGTTATAGAAATTATTTTCTAGAGAGTAAAAACACTCATATTTCAAAATGGTTATCTTTTTTATAAAGCAATCGCATTTCTGGCTGGTATATTTCAGGACGAATGGATAAGGATCGAGCCAAGAGCTTGAGTGAGCAAATCCAATTTTTGGCAGCCAATGTCAGTTACGCGGTTTTGCAGAATGACGATACACGGTTTTGTACTTTAAACGACGATATACATTTATAGTAGTTTGGCTTGGCTAAAACTGCTCGGAGAAACTCCTTTCAAGGGAAATTTAGTTAAATATTAAAGACTGTTTGATGCGAGTCTAAAAGTACACATAGTACCGAAGAGAGAGGTTGTCATGTTTAATTTTTAGGTACATTTTTCTGCTTTTAGGTAAAAAATTTTTCGGCAAATAAGTATAATTTAAAAATTTAATTCTTGTCCATATTGCGAAAATATATTTTATGACCTCAACAAATAGGTGAATGCTGTGAAATCGACGAAGGGTTAGCGATCCGCTGATGGCGCCAACTATATTTTCTATATCGTGGTTTTGATATAAATATATAAGTATGTATATACATACAACAAGCGTTCACAACAATTCGAGATAGAAAACTAACTCTTGGCGAGAGGTACATAACTATTGTATACCGTGCACACAGCTTGTAGAGCACGTGATAGAGAAAAGTTGAGATTTCTCTATTTTGTCTCTAGCTAGAGTGAATTTCTCCTAGAGTTGCTCTACCGCAGTGGTCGGCAAAAGTTAAACTGTGACTGTGTTGGTGAGAACAAGAGAATTGCTTCGCATGAGCAACCCAGTAGGAAATTACGAGAAGTGAAAATATTTTTAACTTATCGGTATTTAATAAAAACATATAAATACATATATTCAACACATACATATGTACATATATGTGCATCGCTCATTTACTATAAAAGTATCATAATCCATAACATTAGCTCTTTCTTATGATGTGTAAAAATTTCATAGCTGTAACGATTACCAGTAGAAGAAAATCAGCCTTATCCTGAGTTTCGCCCGAAAAAAAATTTACCCTAAAAATGTTCATCAGTGCATAGTAAACTCACGGAAACAAATGATAAAGTTGAATATGTATTAATTTTTCCCTTGGGAGTATATGTAAATTCAATACGTTAAAACTGTTTTTTTTCGAGTTTTTAGTTTGAGTTATGAAAATGTTGAAGTAAAACTTAAATAAAAAATATCAAAATTCATTTGGATCCACCCACGTCAAATATTGAAAATTTAATTAAAAAAAGTGAAACTCATGTTTATCAAAATTTTCCATATCATTATGAAATGATTAAAAATGTCTTTTAATCGCATACATATTCCCTTTAACAACCACTCTTTAATACTTTGAAAAAAATTCACTTTTTTCATTAAAATGTCGTTGTACTTCTTCATCAAAATGTTTCCTTATGAAAAGAATCAAAATATCTTTGAATAGCATATTCTTTATTTTTTAAATGACTTATAGCTTTTGGTGACATGCAATCCCTATGTCACCAAAAGCATTTTCAAGCATGTAATATTTCTCGCAAGGCATTTTTGCATACAAGAAACAAAACGCAACATCCAAACACGATGTTGATTCGTTGCTCTCTAGCCAACGACTAAACGATAGAGCGTAAGAATACGTGTGAGTTGATCTTCCACAATTGTGGTATGAAGCGCCGACCACTGCTCTACCGTGTAAACTTAATTGGGAGAGGAGATTTTTCTTTCCGTAAAATTCTAGAGAGATTTCTCTACCGCGTACGCTTAACTTTAGAGCAGAGGTGGGCACTACCACACCCAGCAAGAACGGCCTAACGCATTCTCCCATACACTTACAAAATTGTCAATAAAAACCAACACATTTGCATATTAGCCATATCCATATGCCATTCTTTGCGTTATATAACACGTTATTAATCGCATAATAATATTTGATTGAAAAGAGGCAACTATATATAGGATAATATAATAGCGAATTCCATGTAAAAGAAAGAGAAAACTGCTCACACGTGAAACGATTATGCGTTAGATTTCTCCAAGAGCCCTATGTAAAATGATGGAAAGTTTTTGAATTTCTCACACAAATTATTTGTAGTACTAGGTGCATATAACGCATAAGTTAACAGATAGGGTTCTTACTGGGCCAAACAAGCGTTAGCAAAAAGAGAGAATGTGTTAGTGTGCCTAATTCATTTTGCATGCTGTCGCGTTCTCATCGTTACGCTCTTGCTTGTATACGTACACACGATGATTACGCTCTTTGAGCGTGTGCTCGTTCTCTGCCCATGCCTGCTTTAGAGCATAGGTAGGCAATTTTTGCTCGCGAGCAACGCCAGCGCCGCAGTTCGTATACGTATGCAAAAGCAAAGCAGCGAATTTCGATTCAGTCTGCTAGCAGATTTTTTTTTTTTTGTGATTTAAAGTTACTTCCTAATTCTGCTAGCAGATTTCATCAAGGAAATGTCACGCTTGGCTGTAGGTTGTTCTTTGTTGTAATTTTAGCACACTCTGGCCACATTTTGTGTACGAAGTTTACAAAAAAGTGTGTGTTGTTCGTAGATTGATGTTTGCGTGCGTTTGCTACGATTCAAACTAGAGATGGGCAAAATACGTGATTTTCTACGTTACACGTCGTGTCACGCTTTTTCACGCGTGAGCGGCTTTCAGTGAAAAATCACGTAAGATCTGTGATCGTGCGTGACTGAAATTTTTGCGTGCGTGAGTGTGCGTGAGTAAGATTTTCGTCAATCACGTAATTTTCACATATGTATGTACAGTGGCGGTCAAAAATGGATAAATTTTTCTAATATTTACAATGCTTTTCAAGCTATAACTTTTTTTTTATATTTTTTGTAAAAATATGGTTCATGCTTTAACAAAACCTATATAATTCACACTTTCAAACTTTATACAGAACTTAGAAAAATTGCAAAATTTTTTATCTAAATTTCGAGCTTCTTAACCAGAATTCTTAGAAACTTTTTGGGTATGCAACAAGCTTATAAAATTCTAGTAAAACGAGTGCAAGTTTTGAGCGGCTATAAAATCGCATTGATTTAAAAAATATTTTTTTTTCGCTGACGGCTTTTGCACTTTTTTTCCATATAAACATGAATTTCTTGTTATTTATAATGTTGTTCAGCATTCACGAAATGCGGCAAGCAGTTCAACAATTATTAATAGAAAGAAATGAGCTTCATAAACTATCTAGAGTAAATTCAAAT
>NW_023458733.1:101274-108022 GCF_013731165.1 Rhagoletis pomonella
TCCCAGGTGAATGGCAGTCAAAAGTTTTCCACTTCTGCGCACGGAACATAGTCTTAGTCATTTCAAAATTTAACAAACTGTGATGAAATTCATAAGCTAAGCGTACACGGTCTCTCTAGAGTTCTACTAAAATAAAAATCTCCTCTCTCAATTAAGTATATACGGTAGAGCAACCCAAGGAGATATTCACTCTAGCTAGAGACAAAATAGAGAAACCTCAACTTTTCTCTGTCGCGAGCTCTACAAGCTGTGTACACGGTAGACAATAGTTACCTTTCGCCTAGAGTTAGTTTTCTATCTCGAATTGTTGTCAACGCTTGTTGTATGTATTTACATACATATGTATTTACATCAAAGCCACGATGTAGAAAATATAGTTGGCGCCGTCAGCGAATCGCTAACCCTTCGGCGATTTGACAGCATTCACCTATATGATGACGTCATGAAATACATTTTTGCATTTTCTGAAACAAATTTTACCTAAAAGTAGATAAATGTACCTAAAAATTAAACATGGAAACCTCTCTCTTTGATACTATGTGTACTTTTAATACAATCTTTAATATTTACAATTCCCTTGAAAGGAGTTTCTCCGAGCAGTTCCAGCCAAACTACTACATATATCCACTGCTGAGTGGAAGATCGATCTATCCAGTTCGACAACACCCTGTCTCAAAAAACTTTTCAAGAATGCCCTATTTCAGAGTTCGTTTCAAAAACGCCCTATGTCAGCTGCGGATTCAAAAACGCTTTATATCAGCACATTTTCAATACATTTTGAAATGAGATAGGTTGTTTTTAAATCGAATTCTGAGATAGGGTGTTTTCAATAAAGTTTCGAAATAGGGCATTCGTGAAAAGTTTTTTGAGATAAGGCGTTTTCGAACTGGCTGCCGAGATAGGTCGATCTTCCGTCGATATGTAGGTATTCCCCAAGTTGAGCAAGTGGCCTGGCACTCTGACAAAACAGCAGATAACTCAAGCAATGACTGCTGCCAGTAGGGTTGCCAGACATACTGCTTTTGGGAGTACCCGTACTCCTTTTTATTGCAATGTACTCCCTTGTGCTCCCAAAAAAAATATATGGAAATGTACTCCTTTATTAGTTTTGTACTTCTTTTCTTCTCCTTTTTCCAGCTATTAATATTTTATCATATACAGGGTGTAAAATAATAACTGTCGCACAGTTTTTTTTTTTGTTTTTAATAAAAGGGACCTTTATAGATTTTGCGAAAATTTTATTAATTCGTTTTTAAATTTTAACCTTCATTTGGGTTTACCAGCGGGTTTGGGAGAAAAGCGCAAGCGGCACGCAAGTCTTCATCGGTTACTTTATTACATATCTTCTGTAAATATAGGCTAATTTCCCCCATTTGGGTCCTTTATACTCCGTCTTTTGTCCAACATAAGGCCTCATACTCAGCAATCGAAAAGACTCCGAACCGGTGACTAGGAGGGCGACCAACCCTATACAGTTTTTTTTTCTCTTTTTTTTATACAAAGTCTAAGAAAAATTACACCTATAAAAGACGTGAGTGCCGCATGAACTTATCTCCCAAAGCTGGCAAATGCAAATAAGGATTAAAATTTTAAAACTAATTAATAAAATCAATGTAATGTATTTACACAGTTAACAAAAAAATACTCTTTTTCGCAACACCTATAAAGGACCCTTTTATTTTTCAAAAAACCTGTGCGACAGTTATTAGCTTACGCCCTGTACTTTGCTATTCATTTTGTGGCAAACACTACTTAGTAAGCAAAGTTAAGTGTGATAGTGAAATGGTGTAGGCATGGTCGTAGCAAGGTAGGTGCAGAGCGCTCGGTTATAAAAATCAGAAAAATATTAAATTAATTATAAGGCTTAAATTAAAATACTGGCCATATATTCAGAAAGAGTTTGGAATTCTTTTGTAGAATTTAGTTGGGGAAAAATTCCTATAAGGGTGGTCATTGAAGAGGTGGTGAGCGAAGGGGGAGTGGGCGTAGCACCCCCGACCACCTAGGCCCCCTATGGGTCCCTAGGGACGCCTTAGAAAAATCGCCAAATATCACAATTGGTTGCCACGCCCACTCCCCCTTTGATCACCATCTCTTTAACGACGGCCCTTATTGGAAAGCCAGCCCATTTAGTTATTTATTTTTAACATTTATTGTTGCTTTGAAAAAGATTTCTAAAATATCTTTGTTTATTTGTACCTAATTAATGGTAATTTGTAACAATAAATTGCACAAAAAATTTAAATAAAATTGTACTCCTTTTTTAGGTCTTGTACTGCTTTTTTTCTATCGAAAATATAAATGTACTCCTTTCTCCGTTTCAAAATCTGGCAACCCTAGCTTCCAGAGTGCCAGACCACCTGCTCAATTTGTGAATACCCCTTATGTTTTAACCAATAATTATGCCCCTTTGCATAGGACGGAGGCTATTAGAAAAGCCATTGAAATGTCAATGAAAATAAGAGAATGATTCCCGGTACATTATTTGGCTACCTTCTGGTACTTAAAATGATGTGCTTGTATCGAATATACGATTTAATGTCGTAACCATTTCAAAATTTAACAATCTGTAACGAAATTCATTGTCAAGACTTTGCTATACGTCTCCGTATAGCAAAAAGTATATTTAGCTTGCTAAATAAAGCGTAGAGATGTCGTAGAGTTTTCGATCTAGCTTCGTTGGACTCTGTATACGGCGAAAAAGTCTCGCTTAATAACTCTCACGTAGACTTTGTAGGTGAGTCTCTCGTAGAGCTCTATTGAGTATTTATACGTCTCTAGCGAGATTTTTGTCTTAGTCTCGGATTTTTTCTCTGCCGTGTACGCTTAGCTTAAGAAAATCGCCTCATGTAAGTGCAGAATATCATTCACGCACGCAATAGAAATTTTGAAACGGCAGCACCTTCAGCTCTTCAATTAACACAAAATTCACAATCAATTTACTTGACATTAAGGCTGCATTTCTTTATTCATTCTGAACGTTTGGAATAAACTTTTTTGTTTACTTATTCTTTAGAACGTTCCTGATGATATGTAAACGTATATTTCAATGGCATTCTGTTTATTCTGGTTGTGAAATGGGTTTATCCGGAATGTATAAAGAAACGCAGCCTAAAATTCATATCGAAGAGAAAGTTGAGTGTTCAACTCTTATGAAAAAACATTTTTCAAATTAGGTTAATAATTTTATTTCAGTAAAATTGTGGTAGTTTTTTTTTAAATATGTGGTAGTTGTCGTACAAGTGAAAAATTACCCAAAATGTGGTAGATCTACCACAACTGTGGTAAAGTGGGAACACTGATTATGCAAACGATTAGACCAAAATACTCGAATTTTTCAGGCCAAAAATTGTGAGCACAAAACATAAAGTAGAGCGTGTTGCTTCTCCGAGGAAACGGTTTAGATATTTGTACGATGATTTTGGATTGTTGTGTCCAAACGCGTGACCCGAATATAAAAAATTTAACATACGCGTGTAGTCAAAGGATTGAGCCATGATACAATCATTTTTAGAAGGTAGTTTCACTTCTTCTTCTTATCCGCCATGTTAGCTATCTGACAGAAAACGTGTTTCGCATTTTTTGTTGTACCAACTTTTTCAAAAAATGATTCAGCTTTTGACGTTGGAAAAATAAAACAAAGGAAAGCCAAACATATAAGTAGAGACATTTTCGAATATTGTTCAATAATTTTCTTCATAAAAAATTAACTGCTGCTTCCGTGGATATTGCAACACACGGAATATATGTAAGGATACAGCTATAAAAGCCACCGCACACCACAGACTTTATCGGCCGCCTATTTAAATAGTAAGGTTCGCTTGAAATATGTACATGAATATATATGGAGGTGCGCACACTACACCAGCTTAATCTCTGCGACCAATTAGTTGTGGTGCAATGGAAAGACTAGCGAGCCCAACTAAATCGGCGGCCGATAAAGTCCGTGGTGTGCGATGGATCTAAAACATTTTAAACAAGAAATATTGTCGTTATATTTTCATTTTTATGATGTTTATTCATGTGATTAGCAGTGCAAAAATGTATGTATTAAATACGTATATGTATATTAAAAATGAAGTGATCAGTTATGAAACATATAAATCTTTAAATGTTCTGTTAAAAAATATCTAAAATAACAAGCGAAAATCCCCAAGTTCTATATCGTAGCAGTGGCCACATTGCGTGTTTGTCACATACACGGTTTATGTCATACATTTTCAAGTGAAACTACCTGCTAAAAATTATTGTATCATGGATTGAACTTTGATTTAAATCAAATATTTCAAATTTTTCAAGTTTATTGATATATTCTTATATATATATATATATATATATATATTTGAATGATGCATATTTTTGTAAACAATAGAAACCGTAGGTTGGGGTAATCCAAGTAACGCCTCATTGCAACACTCTGTTGGCATGATCCCTGAGCAAGAATCTCAGAGTTGTGAAAACCTTTAATATATTTGGTATGGATGGCGTTTTTTACGTGGGCGCAACTCGTTCTCTAGTGGAAAGTTCTCTGCAATCTAATGAATTGTTTTTAATAATTAACAAATAAAACTTATTCCAGTTACTTGCATTATCGAGTTCATCAATTTATTCATTTGAATTTATATAAAACGCAATTGAAGTTGAAGGAAGCATGTTTATCTTATTTTTATGTCTTATGAAAATTTTCGCGACTTTTATGTTCAAAATGTTGGCTTTGAAAATATTTTAGCTAGACATTTAAATTCACAACAAATAGTAAACAAATACCACTGTCATTCAAGCAAGCGTGTATCGTCTGTCGTACAAAAATTCATAGAGGTGCTTTTCTTTACAAAAAGTATTATTGCACTGAATGCCATAAATTAGCGATGGGCATAATGTGCACATACGTAACAACCGCGCAAACCGCGGGCAAATGTGCGGGTAGATGAGGTGAGGTAATTATGCCCGGGGGGGAAACAGAAAATTTTGTGCGAATTGCATCTGTATGTGTGATCGGAATGAGAGAACAAGTATATGTGAGTACTCACGAATGTGAGACCCCATGGCTGCCAACTTTCCTAAAAGCACCAAAACTTAGGACAGATCAAAATGCATTTATACTACATTAGTGATCGGTCCAAGATATAAGTATTGTTGTATTTATCAAAAACTAAAATAAATAGTAACGCACTAATAACGATTTTAAACTTTTATATAACCAATTGAATTTTCACTTTAATTCAATCAAGATATATATTTTATTTGAAACAATGTATGCATGTCTATATATTTTTTGGTGATTTCAAGATTTTAATTTTTAACGATGCAAAGTGAAGTGTATGTATATACCTAGATATATGCTGCAATAATTATAAACTCAAAGTGATTTTAAATGCAACGCAAAAATTTTAAAACTAATTGGTGGATTTACATAGTCTCATAAAATTAGAAGTCCGAAAGAAAAAACTTAAAAAATTACATAGTATGTTATACCGTTAATACGCACCGAAAATACAGAAGTCACAGTTGTATTTTTTTAATTCCTTTTTCTATGCTAGACAACAACAAAATCTTTAAACAAAGACAAACACTAGTAGTGGTAGTTAAACAAACGAAGACGACATTCTTGTGACCAATTTTTATACTTTATTTAATGCCACAAAATCCCAGCACTGGTTATAACACCATATAACGAAATTCCAATTTTGTTTTTGTTAAAAAACTGATGGTTTTCTATAAACATATGGTCTCAAATTTTATCAAATAAAGTTTAACTGCTAAATTATAAAAGAAATTTGTTTTTCATAAGAGTTTACAGAATTTAAATGATTTAGCAGGATTCTAGCGATTTTTGTTTATTAATCTGGTGGGATGGCAGAAACAGAAATGGCAACACTGGTGGTGAGTACCGACTTGCATGGTTCATGCCGACTTGCTTGCGAGCAGGGTTGACACTGACGAAAAAAGATATTTGCCGTCCACTTGAAAAAATCTACCAAATCTGGAAAATATCTACCAATAACGTTTTTTTTAGTTATTTTAATAAGAACTATAGTTTTGTTATTGTTTTAGTTATTGTAATGAAAATTAAAATTGTTTTTAAGGAACTTTTAAGTCAACTAATTATGCCTTCAACCAAAAGCGAAAGTGATGAAACTAAAGGCAACAACGAAACTTCTTCGTTTAAGGAACGTCGACTGGAGTTATTATAGATAAATACAGTGACTCCAAAAACTTTTAGTGATATATTCACAATGTTTTTCAAGAAAAAATATTTGGGTATTTTAGTTTGTATAAGAATATTGTTTGCGCTTTAACCAAACCCATAAAAATCAAGAATTCAAGCTATATATGTATATTTAGAAAAATTAAAAAAATTTCTTCTAAATTTGGAACCTTTTACTCTGAATTTTTATAACAATTTATATATATTTGAGTATAACCAACAATGTGCAGCTAAAAATTGCCGTTGATTTTATTTTTTTTTTAATTTTTTTCCGCCTGTCTTTTGTGGTTTTTCATTTAACAATTGCGTTGATTTAATTTTTTTGCGAGCAATCATAATACATATATACTTGTCTATTTTTTCTTTTCATTTAAATATTCATTTAAAATATTTAAAGCGCTTGAAAATTAATGCAATAAAGTTGGCTATACTTTTCGAAAGACATTTTCAATATAATAATAACAACGAAAAATAAAGCGGAAACGAAAAGCTGTATTTGTTTTTCAAAAAAACTAATTCAACAAAAATCTACCAAAATGA
>NW_023458733.1:108122-109125 GCF_013731165.1 Rhagoletis pomonella
TCATTTTGGTAGATTTTTGTTGAATTAGTTTTTTTGAAAAACAAATAAAACTTTTCGTTTCCGCTTTATTTTTCGTTGTTATTATTATATTGAAAATGTCTTTCGAAAAGTATAGCCAACTTTATTGCAGTAATTTTCGAGCGCTTTAAATATTTTAAATGAATATTTAAATGAAAAGAAAAAATAGACAAGTATATATGTATTATGATTGCTCGCAAAAAAAAAATAAATCAACACAATTGTTAAATGAAAAACCACAAAAGACAGGCGGAAAAAAAAAATAATAATAATAAAATCAACAGCAATTTTTAGCTGCACATTGTTGGTTATACGCAAATATATATAAATTGTTATAAAAATTCAGAGTAAAAGGTTCGAAATTTCGACGAAATTTTTTAATTTTTCTAAATATACATATATAGCTTGAATTCTTGATTTTTATGGGTTTGGTTAAAGCGTAAACAATATTCTTATGCAAACTAAAATACCCAAACATTTTTTCTTGAAAAACATTGTGAATATATCACCAAAATTTTTGGAGTCACTGTATTTGTCTATAATAACTCCAGTCGACGTTCTTTAAACGAAGAAGTTTCGTTGTTGCCTTTAGTTTCATCACTTTCGCTTTTGGTTGAAGGTATAATTAGTTGACTTAAAAGTTCCTTAAAAACATTTTTAATTTTCAAGACAATAACTAAAACTATAACAAAACTATAGTTCTTATTAAAATAACTAAAAAAAACGTTATTGGTAGATATTTTCCAGATTTGGTTGCGCAAGCAAGTCGGCATGAACCAACTAAACAGATCACCCAGCACGGCAACCGTGTATTTGTAATTGCATTTGAGAAAAAAAAACAAATAATTGATGACGTCATTTTTTAATCGGTTGTTTCATTCACACACATGGTTTCGTTCCTTTTCATTCACATGGCGGCGAAAAAATGACGTCATTGCAAAAAAAAATACTTTTTTTCTCGCACGCCGTCCTGGGTGATCTTATT
>NW_023458733.1:109225-109773 GCF_013731165.1 Rhagoletis pomonella
CACACACATGGTTTCGTTCCTTTTCATTCACATGGCGGCGAAAAAATGACGTCATTGCAAAAAAAAATACTTTTTTTTCTCGCACGCCGTCCTGGGTGATCTTATTCGTTCGTTCATGCAAGTCGATACTCACCACCAGTGTTGCCATTTCTGTTTCTGCCGTCCCAACAGATTAATAAACAAAAATCGCTAGAATCCTGCTAAATCATTTAAATTCTGTAAACTCTTATGAAAAACAAGTTTCTTTTATAATTTAGCAGTTAAACTTTAAAATTAGAGATCATATGTTTATAGAAAACCATTAGTTTTTTAACAAAAACAAAATTGTAATTTCGTTATATGGTTTTATAACCAGTGTTGGGATTTTGTGGCATTAAATAAAGAATAAAAATTGGTCACAAGAATGTCGTCTTCGTTTGTTTAACTACCACTACTAGTGTTTGTCTTTGTTTAAAGATTTTGTTGTTGTCTAGCACAGAAAAAGGAATTAAAAAAATACAACTAAATAAGTGTAAGTGATAAATTTTTGACATCGTCCAACCACCCAA
>NW_023458733.1:109783-119130 GCF_013731165.1 Rhagoletis pomonella
AAAACAATAATAAATCCAAGGAATGAAATGAATCCTTCGGCTCCTTCAATGATCACAATCCCAAAAATACACAAGCCAGGAAATCCGATGAGACCAATTATCAACCACAAATCTGCACCAGGATACAAACTATCGAAATATCTAAAATCGTTGCTGAAAGAAAACTGGAACTGCCCAATAAATACACAATTACGAATACAGCGGATTTAATTGAAAGGATGAAATCGCTAGAAATACCCAAAGATGCGAAATTTGTATCATTTGATGCTAAGGTTCTTTAGCCATCGATACCAACGGCAGAAAGAGTTACCATCTTGACTAAAACTTTGATAGAAAAAACAGACAAGAACGTAGCAATGGAAATCGTGAACACATTGAGGGTAACACTAGACCAAAACTACTTCAAGTTTAATAACAAAATATATAGACAAACTAACGGGCTAGGGATGGGTAATCCCACATCTGTAATTTTAATGGAAGTGTTCATGCAACATTTAGAGGAAAAGTATATGACGGAGCTGACAACAAGCCTGGAAGTAAAGTTCTACGCAAGATACGTCGATGACATCATATGTCTTGTAACGGGAGACAAGGAAGAACAAATTCTAGGTTATCTCAACGACCAACACACGAATATAAATTTCACTATGGATAAGGAAAACCAAGGCAAAATAAACTATTTGGTCATAACAAATAAAATAAATAAGGTTACCAACAAATGCGAATTCGGGATATATAGAAAGCCCACGGCCACAGACACGATAATACACAATACTTCAAACCACCCTCAACAGCACAAAAATGCAGCCTTTAGACATCTAATAACCAGGCTTGAACGAACCCCATTGGAAAAAGAAGCTTACAGCAAAGAACATAATACGATATACGGAATCGCGGAAAATAACGGATACAGAAAGATCCTAGTAAACCAGATAAGAAGAGAAATAAAAACGAAGAAATCAAATAAGAAGGAAAATAATCAAAAGGCTTTGGCAGTCTTGACTTATACGGGCAAAACGTCATATAAATTGGCTAAGGTATTCCAAAAGTATAACATTAATGCAGCATTTAGAACGAAGGACAATGTGGGGAGGATACTACGAAATAGTGCAAACGCGGAAGACCCACAAGACAAGCAAGGTGTATATAAGTTGACTTGCGAATGTCAACATAGTTACATAGGACAAACAGGGCGCAGGATAAAAACTAGATATCGTGAACATATGAGGGACTACAACAAAAAAATTGTAAAACCTTCTACCACCCCGGAATCGAACATCGCAAACCATATGGCAGCAAACCATTGTACGCCAATGAAAATAGGAAAGACAGCCAAAGTTCTCCATGTACAGCACAAGGGACAACGACTAAACGTATTAGAGAATATGGAGGTATACAAACAAAAGACGTTCCTCGGAAAAATAATAAATGAGCAAATAAACAGCGCATCTGATATATTATTCGAACCGCTCAGGCTACTATACGCAAAATAAAACGGAAACCCTGCAAGTACCATAAACAATGAAATGCAGGTCCAAACTAGAGCAACAAAGAGAAAGAAAATAACTGATTTTTACCTACCTGCGAATCCATGCAACAATTAATCAAAAAAGCGGCGAACAGCTAATTTCTACCTGAGGATGTACACACAGAACTGAAACTACTGGTTGAACGAAAGAATATAATCCGCTGAGACGTACCTAACTATGAACCAACGACGATTTAACACGGCTATAAATAGTGACCGACAAACAGAACCTATTCAGAACGAAAAATGACAATGAAGATGGCGCAACGCCGGAACCGGTTTGTCTCCAAACCTAATTTGACAAGGGATGACGGAAAATAGTTCCACATTACATCACTTTAATATCTGCCTCTGCGGCAACCACAATGCAAATCTTAATTAATATATAATAATATTACGAATTAACAATGTTGCTACAATAACTGTTGCAGTTGGTAAGACTGTGGCAATAAGTGCAATAAGGCTCAAATACTGACATACACATTGTTCATCTTTTGAGGAAGCATCGTCTTATTTGAACCTTTTTTTATTTCAGTCGATGTCATACGTATAAAATAGCAATGAATATGAATTTTTTTTTCTGCAAACTTCAAACGTATAACCTTGCGGTCGGCTGATTAACTTAAGTGCCACGCAAATTTTTCAAAATTTAGTCATAAACGTATTTCTTGGTAAGAATTATTGCAAGCATAAATGTTGAATAAATTAGCTTTAGTACATATTTACTGATTTGTCGAAGATTTCATATTTCTCTAAAGTGCCGTTATATGGGATGTGGGCGTGGTTATTGTCCGATTTTAAATAATTTTCAGCCATTTGGTACATTGTATCAAGGCCAACAACTGTGCCAAGTTTGGGAGTAATTGGTGGAGCGGTTATCAAGATACACATAAAATCATAAGTGGGCGTGGCTACGCTAATAATTGATTGAATAAACTTCAGTAGTTACTAAAATATCGTAGTTTTGGTATTTCTGAAAACCACCGTTATATGGGAGGTAGGCGTGGTTATTGTCCGATTTTGCCCATTTTCAATACCATCTGTCCTACGCCCGAAAGAAGTACACGAACCATGTTTCGTTAATATATCTCAATTTTTCACCTCTTTGAGGTAAATATTTCGAGTGACTAAAGCTGAACTAGAAACACAAAATTTATGATATCAATTTCGTGACGAAAATTATACGCATTTTTACAACTGCCCTCGAAACTGACGCAAAATAGTTTTATTCAATCGTTGCCAAAGTTTTGATTTTTAGACCCGAGCGCACTTGTGCAAAAGGGGATTATAACTTTGTTCATATAACGGTTGTTTGTAACAGCCAAAACGAATCGAGATAGATATAGACAAATGTATACATAAATGATCAGAATGAAAAAAGAAGTCGATTAAGCCATGTCCGTCTGTCCGTCCGTCCACCTGTGCACAAGATAACTCGAGCAAACATCGGGATATCTCAACGAAATTTGGTGTGTAGATTGCCCTTTGCCCAAGGTATGTTGGTATTGAAAACGGGCGAAATCGGGCCGTAACCACGCCTACTTTCCATATAACGGTAGTTTTCAGAATTACGAACACTGCGATATTTTAGTAACTACTAAAGATTATTCATTGATATTTGAACCTCTAGACGAAAAATAAGAATAGCCACGCCCACCTATGATTACATGTGTATATCTCGGTAGCCGTTCTATCAATTTGTACCAAACTTGGTACGCTCATTTCGCTTACCACATAGTAGCACAACGTTAGAAATTATTGAAATAGGACTAAAATGACTCCCACTTTTCATATAACGGTAAATTTCTGAAATTTTTTTATTTCAATATTTCGAAATTAGGACGCTAATTTACTCAAAATTGATACTAAAAACAATCTCTTCAAAATATGTAACATTATTATAGAATTTAGGAAAGTGGGCGTGATACCGCCTGTATCTGACTATATAAGTTTATCTCAGGGATAAACCACTCTTCTTAGATACCATGTGACGGCAGGTTTCATAAAGGTGAAAAACTATATTTAATACTTGCGCCGGGTATTTCATGTTCGGCTCCACCCGAACTTAGACTTTTTACTTGTTTAAATCTAAACTGGTCGATTGTGCTTAGGGCTCGAACGATACTATCGATATTGAATAAGCATCGATGCTGAGGGTATAAATATGAGTACTTTAATACTCAATACCTTATTTGGTGATTTTACTCGATACTTTGCAAAGTACTCGTAGTATCGAAAACTTTTTAAAAAATACACTTGTTAAATTTTTTCTTCCATTGGCAACCCAATTTTCTTTGCTTATTTGGATTACTATCATTCAATTTTGTCCATCACTTAAAATAAACTGAAATTTCGTGTAGTCTGTTGCATAACATAAACCAAATAAGTTAAAGTTTTATGGCCTTATTCATAACAAATAAAGTAGGTTTAAAGAGCTTAATAAAATGATATTTTCTTACATTTTATAGTTTATAAACTTTTTTATTTTTATGAATATGGCCATAATACTTTACGCAAAGTTCACGAAAATGCAGAATTTTCAGAAACATTTTGGGTATGCAGTTTTGTAACCTATTCAACTTTACGTGTAGCCTACTACCGTTGACTTTTAATTCAAACTTGCAAATTATTATACTAAAATTGAATAGGCTACAAAAATGCATATCCAAAAAGTTTACAAAAATTCTTAATAAAATTTGAAATTCGTGAAAGTATATATATGTATGTATGTACATTTAACGTTAAAATTACTTCTAACGTGAAAGTAAGTTCTGCAATTAAATAAAAATCAAATATTTTAAATTTCTATTGTTTTAATTTCAGGAAATAACTAGATATACGATTAAAAAATAAAATAGTTTTAGCATCCCAAACAACGTATTTCAATGAGTCCGTTGAGTAGTATCGATACTTTTTCCCTGATACTTTTAGAGTATCGATACCATGAGCTCGATGCGAGAATGAGTTCTCAGTATCGATACCAAAGTCTGAAATTTCGAACCCTAATTGTGCTATGGTTATAATTGCATTCCACCTTTCTTCCATTCCTAATTTTTGCCACTCTCCCCATGTTTTTTCTGTAATTATTATAGTTCTTATGCAGCCAATCTCGCCAAAAATGGTATCTTCATCGCATAACATCTTATTTCAGTAAAATTTCTTTTTATAGTTTTCCACGATATTTCATGTTTAATGCTAATCAAGTAAGCTTGCCAAAATTTTGACCCCAAGTCTAAGCCATGCTCACAAATGCAGTAAAAAAAAAACGTTGTAACATTGATGCAAAGCTGCCTTAAAGCTATGAAGAATGAATACAACTATTTGTAAGGCATATATTTTTAGTATAAGAAGTAAAATTAAAATTAATTTAATGAAAGCTGAATGCGTCTAGAATTCATTAATGTAATAAATAATTACCCGAAGTAAAAATTTTTTTAAAATTTTAATTACGGACAATTCCCGGACGAGAATAATGAATTTCGGATTGTCCGGGCCAAGTCCGTACGTTTGGCAGCCCTAGCTATGTACATACACTGCCGGAACAAAGTATTGGCACAGCAAATTTTTCACAATATATGCAACAATTTTCATTCTAATATTTTTCCGCTAATTTCGTATAAAAACGTGGTTCATTCTACAACAAAAAACATAGAAATATAATTCCTAAACTTTGTGCCTAACTCGCGAAAATTCACATGAAAATTTTCAACTTTTTAATAAGATTTTTTAGAATTTTTGAGTATGCAGATTTGTAGCCCAATCAATTTTATTATAATAAAGTGCAAATTTTAAGTAAATAGCTAGGAATTACTGTTGATTTTTGTAATTTTTTTTTTCACGCAGCCTCTTTCATACAAACATTTTTTTTCGAAAATACTTTATATGGAAAAAATGCAAAACACCTTCAACAAAAAGAATTCTCAAAAATCAACGCTAACTTGCATTTTTTACTAGAATTTAATGGAGTACAAAACTGCATACAAATTCTAAAAAATCTGGTTAAAAAGTTGAAAATTTTGATTGGCGCAAAAATATTAGAATGAAAGTTGTTGCATATATTGTGAAAAATTTGCTGTGCCAAGACTTTGTTCCGGCAGTGTATGTATGTTAAAAGTGGATTTTGTCAATATTTTTTTTTTTTTGAGAGGGCAAATCCATGGATTTTACTGCGCTTTCGAAAAGGTCATATTGTCTATGGACGATAAGAAATATTGTCTATGGGCGTTATTTCCGCTGACCCTATTAAACGTCACCGTAAAGCTTGCATGATTTTTAACATTTCTGACATTAATTCAGTTTGCAATTAAAATCAAGATCTTAAAAAAATACGTTTTTGACTTTCTCCGAAGTGAACTAATTTCAATAGCATTATTTCCACAATTCTTTTGACATGAACTCACTTTTGGCCTGTGTGCTAATGTCATTGACATAAATTCCCTTACAAAAGTGAGTTTATGTCGATTGAGTTTAAATCCATTAACATTACTGCACGTCTCCAAAAATTTGTGTGGTAAGGCCAAAATAACTGCAATTTTAATTAATGGCGGTGTATTTGCACTAGGCATTTGTGTTCGGACGTTACCAAAAACGAAGCGATTTTGATATGACCATCAAAGTCAACAAATTTCTGCAAATTGCCATGTATGGAGGCACAATCTACAAAAATACTTTCAAGAAAAAATAATGAAGTTAACAAAATGTATTATAAAAGTACATAAATGAAATGTTTGATTAACTTTAATATAATTGAATATGTTCTTTCGGGACGTTACGTTGCGGACGTTACTCTTTATACCCTTGAATAAAATTATTTTTTTTAAAGCAATATTGTGGTATTTTGCTAAAAGGTATAGTGCTTTAAACTATGGATATTCTGAGCTTTGTTTCAAGAAGTAAGAGGGGCAAAAAAAAATTCTGAAATAAGTGTGAAAAGAAATATGAACGTAGTATATGTTTTACTATGCCATTTTTGATATAAAAATGCGACGATTTGACTTGCGTGCATTTTTTCCGTTTTCGGTTGACTAGTTATTTGCCCATATGTATGTACATTAGGGTGGTCCAAAAACAGTAAAGTCGTAATTGTAATGCTCTCGCCCCCTAGGATTTTACGAAAAATATTGATTTTTAAGAATTCTATACCATTTCTACGAAAGCTATTTTTTCCCTATATAAAAATACATGGAAAACTTTGAGCGCTTAAAGCGACCTCTAAATATTTTTTGATTTCAAAATAAAAAAACAGGGGTATACTTTTTTCAGACTAGAACCCTCCTAGGGGGTGAGAGCATAAAAGTCCGACTTTACTTTTTCTCATACATTTTTGACCACCCTAATGTACATACATACATGGAGTAGAGGGAGAAGCTCAAAAGAAACTATGTATGTATATCGCCTTATTTTGTTACTGCTTAGTTTTTCGTTGCAACCAACGATAACTCAAATCTGTAATTTTGGCCTTAATTCGAAATACTCCAATTGCCCATGAAGTCAACCGGTTTACCGAGCATGCAGCATTTGGTCTGCCATAAATTCGCGCTGCGTGTTGTGCACCCTGAGGGAAATGGTCTATTTAGTTCTTTTTATAGGATTTTTGTGCATCAATTTGATTGCGGAAAACCAAAAAATGATCAACGGAAAATTATGTGGCAGGAAATTTGGCCGCAGTCCAATTGATACCATACTCAATATGAAGAAAATTCTTAAAACCAAACGTAGCCAATAGCAGCCAATAAATGGTTATCAGAATTGTGAGGCATAAAAACGATGAGATAAATCTAAATATATGTTAGTTGTGACACGTTGCTGCTGTGACGCACATATTTGATTGCGAAAGCGGTAGAAACTTTGCAGATAAGCGGAAGCCACAATCAATGAGTAAGCAATCAACGATGAACTTTTTGGTAAAAAGGTTGTCCCGGTCTAGAAAAGAACGCTCCGCGGATTTTTGAAAAACAAAAATACCATATTGCCCTACATACCTATATACATTAAAGCTAGATATTTTCTGTATCAGGCCCTGCCGCAAAGGGGAGGGGGAGGGCCGGGGGTTGGATTTTGGGGTTCACGACCACCCTCCTCCCCCCTCTGTTGGTTTAGAAAATAATAGTAAAACATATTTTAAGATCTGAACAATTTTTATTGAGATTGAAGCTGTTTATAATGGTTCTTATCCCTGTGACAGCGGTGAAGAAGTCCGATGAGAAGATGTGGTGATAGTAGTTATGACTTCTACCTCATTAGAAACGGCCTCAAGCTCAGTAAAAATTGTTGAATGTAATTGTTAAAAGGACATATATAACAAAAACAAATTTTAAGATATCCATAAAACTTTTTTTATTAAAATGGCCTAATGATGACAACATTGTTTCCCCTTGCAACTAAAAGAACGAAGCGCATTGTGGATTCAGCGGCTAATGGTTACCACCTATTCAAAAAAAACGAGTCATTTAAAATAGCGATTCAACCACAAATGAACTCTGTGTAGGGAAACCAATAAATATATAAAAAAAAGTTGCAGTCAAATATTGTATTTGAAAAGATATTATTGTATGCATTGGATTTTGGCCTCTTTCGATGAAAGGATTGCGTGCACTTTATGAAAGTTACTATTTATGGAGCGTATGTTTTATGTCAAATCATATATTTGCACGTTACACATTATTGTTCTAAAAATGTATTTTGTTTTTAGATTTTGAATGCTTATTAGTTAATTTTTCAAACGTACAATATTAAAAAATTACACTAGCGAGTATTGTGGCTTATTTGTATTTTCGTAGTGTCAGCTATTGGTGCTAATAATTTTATAATATTTTATTATTTTTTATAATTTTCTGGAATCATGAGAAGGATATATTTTTGTACAAGAATTCTCATGAACAGTTGGTGTACCACAATCAGCGTTGCCACTACCAATTTTTTCCCCTACCAATTTTCTTCCCAAATCCGACCAAAATCGTTTACAACCTACCAAATAAATGTCAATTACAAAAAACCATGAAAGCATTTATTTAGGATTAAATGTTTCGAATACAAAACATTTACATCTCAGCTTTCGTTCCAACCAAAATGTCAGATATTTTAACATGATTATTTTCATTTTTATTATTACCTTCCTTTTATTAACTCGGGATGTAACTATGTAATATTGATGCGCCTAAAAGATGCAGCGATTTCTATTCTCAAGTTACATACCTTATGACCAGGGAACGGATTTTGTGGAAATTGCCTTTTTTTCTGCTAACGAGATATAGCATATTCGACTAAGAATGTCCTCAATTTAGCTTTCCCTGATTCTATATATACACATTTGATGTTGCCTTTTTTTGCCTGTTTTAAGATATTTGCCTTTTTTTTGCCTTTTTTAAGATATTTGCCTTTTCTACCTTTAAAAAAGTGATTATAGCATTTACAATTTTTTTTTAAGATTAAAAAATATACACATTGCCCATGTGGCTTATAGAAGCGCAGAGACCTCTTGCCAAATTGTTGTTGGAAAAATGCCGTTTTCTCAGCTAACGAAGGCTTGGAGACAATAAGGGGTGTAGATAAAATTGTAAAGAGGAAAACGCCCTTATTCCTGATAATATGAACGTTTCAAACGTTCCATGTTTATTGGGCGCCGCTTGTATCAACCTACGTGAGCACACATTTAGTACATTCAAGGCTTTTCTTCGCGAAAATCGAATGAAAATGCTGCCAGAAAACTTAAAAATGCATCTTGTGGTTCAATGTTACTATAACTATACAGATTAAATTTTTATGAGTTAGAAACTCGAAAGGATAAAATAGTCAAAGATTCAAAGTACAAATTTTTCAT
>NW_023458733.1:119230-127798 GCF_013731165.1 Rhagoletis pomonella
CCGTGCAACTTTTGACAAATTTAAAGATATAATAAATGAACCTTCAGAAACAGTTTTTGAAAACATTAATACGGAAATACAGATTTATTTGAAAAATTCGGAAAAAAAAGTTGTGACGATGTTTTAAAATTTTGGGAGAAAGCTAAAAATCTTCGTAGAAGTCTTTCAGGGCAAATTTAAACATACCAGCTAGCTCAGCAACTAGTGAAAGAGTTTTTCTGCGTCAGGCAGAAGTCTGGAAAAATCAATATTGATACCAATTCTTTTCTATACTCGTATTAGATAAATAAATACATCTGAAATTTGTTAAAATAATAATAGTGCCTTCTCAGCCCTTGCTAAGCATTTGGCCAAGCTTTTGTTATAATACTTGTGTGACAAAAGCGTATTTATATGAAATGCTGTTTATATATATAAAGTTTCAATTTGAAAAAAAAATGTCCGTGAGAAAGCGTGCGTGATTGAAAAAATAGGCGTCGTTAGCGTGCGTGAACGTGATTGAAAAAAATATAGTAGGACGTGAGTGTGCGTGATTTACAAAACCATCAACGTGAGCGTGCGTGAACGTGAGCCAAAATTACTCACGCGCCCATCTCTAATTCAAACACAAAATAGTGCGACTCTATATAAGAGCTACAGTTTATAAGTTAAAGAACTTTCAACAAGCCGCAATGTCTATTATGCGGTTATGCCTACGTATTTTACAACGCTTTTATCAACTTGCAATGTTGTGTTCCAGAAACTTTCAATGTTGTGTGTCCGACACCATAAAGCAAAGCTTTGAAAAGCTCCTATAAAAAAGCATAGTGAATAGGGCGAGGTAGATGACATCTAGATGTCGCCCTATGTACTACGTTTGCTACACCGGAAATAGACGACACGCCATTTCTTTAAATAAAATTAATTGGTGCTCGTTTGTATGTACATACATATGTAAATGCATGTGTGTGCACCTTTCTATTAATATCGTTGAATTATTTTAATATCTATTGCAAACTTTTATTCAGACAGGACTAAAAGGTAGAAAATAAATAATATAAAAAAAACTTTTTAATATACAACGCTTTTATAAATGGACTAAAAAGTAGAAAATAATACTTCTCAGTCCCATAGAATTTGTTTTGATAACTTTTGATTTTGAAATTTTAGCAAAAGTCATTATAAACAATCTATGAAATTGAAAATGAAAAGCGTGGGGCGCATGCAATACAAAGCATTCGATTTAATTGACAATAGTCAAACTACATAACGTAGACCTAAAATTTCTACAGCGAAAGTAGAACTTTGAAATTGATTTTAAGCGGTCGTTATTCATATACCCACATACATACATTCATATATAACTTTTCATATCAATTCAAGTGTATTACATGCGCCCCACGCTTTTCATTTTCAATTTCATAGATAGTGTAGGGAAACGAACTAGTGCGGAACTGGTTCGGTTCTAGTGCGTTGGAACCATGACTAGTACGCGTTAATTCTCTTTTGTATGCTAGGCACTGGCGAATTTAACATTGCGATGTCCTAGGAAGTGTCAATTGTCCCCCGTTGCATACCTTTGGCCCTAGTTCCGAACCAGTTCTAAATTCGACAGATAAGATCTAGTTCGTTTTGCATCCCTTTTTCTATAGTTCCGAACCAGTTCCAAATCCGACAGATGAGATCTAGTTCGTTCTGCATCCCCTTTTCTTTAGTTCCAAACCAGTTCCTGTTTCGACAGATGAGATCTAGTTCGATCTGCATCCATTTTTTATACCAACCTGTTATAAATTCGTCACATTAGATCTACATTTCTAATCAGGCTTGTCGAAACATTTCCCTTCTATATTAAATAGGATCGGTTGAAGGAAGGACAATACAATCACAAATGTCTAAACGCATTTATTAAAAATTTATAAACCACATTAGTAGTAGTAGTAGTATTAAACCTAAGTAGTAAGTAAAAAACAAAAGTGCCTTCTGCTTAAAAGTAAAAATATTAGTTCACTTTGTCTTACTTGTCTAAATTTAAGCATATTGATTTTTAAGTAAATTCAGTTCTTTTTAAGCTTATATGTATATGAAGTACTTCAAAAGTTTTTGTCGTACTTAACTTAAATAAGATATACAGTCAGTCAATAAAGTTTAGGTACAGCGAAGTTTTTACAATACCGGCAACTATTTTTTAAATAATTTATTTTTCCCTAATTTTTTATAAAAATATGGTTAATTCTACACCAAAACCCCAAAAATCAGAGTTCCAAACCTTTGCAAAATTAAAGAAAACTATGCAAATTTCCATCCAAATATTGCAATTTACACTCTTTGGAAAAAAATTAAGTACGCAGTGCAAGTTTGCAAAGACTTACCATTGATATTAAGCAATTTTTTTTTGTTGTTCGGTAAGTCCTAGCTTCCTCATACTTGCACTTCATTATACTAAAATTGAATGGACTGAAAAACTGCAAAATCAACTTTTTTCCAGAGAGCGTAAATAGAAAGTGAATTATTTTAATGAAATTTTGCAGAATTTTCTTAAAGCTTGCACAAGGTTTGGAACTCTGATTTTTGTGGATTTTGTTGTAGAGTTGCCCATATTTTTATAAAAAATTACCGAAAACTAATATATTTAAAAAATAGTGGCCCGTATTGTAAAAAATTCGTTGTACTTAAACTTTATTGACTGACTGTATTAAGGAAGCTGTCCTGGATTGCATAAAAAAAAATTAGTTTGTCTTTTTGTTAAAAAAAGGTAGCTCTGGTGGCTTGCATTTTTAAATAAATTTAGTGAGAAAGTGGTAATTATTTTGACACTTTTTTTTGAAATGCCTCTTTTTCTACAACTGCATTGCCTTTCTCAATTGTCCTCCAGGAATAAGACTCAAACTTTTCAGGTCAAAATTTCAGTAGGTTGCGTCTGTATGGCCTTTTCAATTTTATAAATTATCATTATTTGTAAATGGAAAAATAAAACTCAAAATTAATGATAATATCTGCGCGAAAAAATAAAAATCATGAAATAATCATTATTTGTAATCCCAAAAATAAAAATCAAATAATAATTATTTTCGTTTGAGCGAAAAAATAAAATAATAGTTCATAAAATAATGATAAAATGCTGATTTAAATTATTTTACTCATAATGATTACCTTCCCTGCTTTTAAAATTTAAAATAAAATAGTTTAGTGAAAGAACCACATTTCACTGCGTTTGGTCTGGTGCGGAACTAGTTACTATCGGACTGGTTCGCTTTTGGCAATAAGGAACTAGTACTGAACTAGAAATCTGGTTCACTAGTTCGTGTTTTCCCTACAGGGATTAGTTACCAAAAACTTCCAAGATTAATTATTTCACTATAGGTATAAGCCAAATTGGCCAAAAAACCCATGCACGGAAAACACCACTTTTAGTAGATATATGAAAAATTTGGCAACCATAACTGAGCGCGACGCACTAATACCACGACAAAATGAGACTGTGTTGGTGCGCCCAGCATTGCTTTAAACGATCGCATGTCATGAATTAGTCACTTAAGTGTCTTGTACGGCCATATCAAGTCTTCAATGACTTTGGGCTCCGTTTATATGGAAGTCGTTCATGACTTTTTCATACAAATGGTAATTGAGTCGTTGACGATATTCAAGCGACACTGTCCTGCAATGAAATTTTTATAAGTGACCGCTGAAAGACATTGCCTGTTATAAGTCTTAGATAGGAGTACATCTGCATGACATTGTCACCAGTGTCATTGTCAGCTATATGTCGCTTAGGATTCACAGCAAGAGCGACGATGTCATCAAATCCTCACTAGTGACGATGCCACCAGTGACCATTTTCGCTACTGGGATGTTTCCACGCCAAGTGATTCGCTCTCCCATTCGTAATTCGCTCTCTCATTCGTGATTGGCGCCCATATATGTAATACTTCTATACTGCTAGTACATTCAGAGTACATTCCCCAACATCAGAGTGCCGAAATATTGAAAAAAGAAAGAGAGATCCGATAAGAGAATGTACTCAGAATGACAATTTTACTTTTCAAAATTCAGGAGCGGTTTCACAAATTTTTATTTAAAAACAACTCTTATATAAAATTAACAACAAAAAAATTTGTAAATCTATGAGAAATATGTGGCCATTGGTGGTGGCAGAGAATAAAAATACCAGTTAGAGAAGGACTTGGCATCAGCTGGCATTTCCAATTGGCGTCAATCAGCATAGAAGGGAATCGAATAACGTGCTTTATTGGATTCGGCCAAAATATAAAATACCACATCGCTTTATGTGTAAATGTCTTTGTTAGGAGAATATCTTCTATCTTCCAAATTTTCAGATTTCCAAATAACGAGGAGCATCGGAGAAATTCGTCATACCGAGCCCTAACCGCTAAAATAATGTAGGTATATATATATTTTTTTTAAATTACTTTTTGATGCAGCTGCTCTAAGAGGCATTTATGCGTCAAAATTAAATTCTGAAAAAAGTTGTCTTACTTCATTTTCGCGGCTAGGGCTCGATATACATTTCAGCGTGAAGGAAACATGAGACCAAGGCGTATTTAACAAGGTGGTGTTGGCCGTATATAAGTAAAAATTACACTAACAAATTATACGCTGATGTCCATACTGTCATTGGTATGAGTTACAACAAACACATCATTTTGACATAATGACCTCCACGGCGAAAAACTCAGCTGTCGCCCCAACACCACCTTGTTTAATACACCTTGCATGAGACCGTCAAATTTGTGTTTGTTTGTTGAATTCCCTGAACCGGCCCTGTTATGATATGGCACTTCATTCTATGTAGTTCTATGTAGTTTACAAATACCCAGTTCCCAGTTGAACTTGAAGTGAGATCACCTGAAGGGATGAACAGAAGAGTACTCCCTTTTACATGATTTTGGAGCAATAGGAGAGATTTTTCTGTTCTGTACTCTAATGCTACTCATTGTGGAGCAAAAGGGGAGATCTACCCAAGCGATGAATAAAAGAGTACTCCCGTTTACATGATTCTGGAGCAATAGAAAAGAATTCTCCGTTGTGTACTCCCATATTAGTCCCAGGTTGAACTTGAAGTGAGATCTCCTCATGGGATGGACAGAAGAGTACTCCCTTTGACATCATTTTGGAGCAATAGGAGAGATTTCTCTGTTCTGTACTCCAATGCTACTCATTGTGGAGCAAAAGGGGAGATCTCCCCAAGCGATGGATAAAAGAGTACTCCCGTAGTATCTAAAAGGATGTTTAAGCTGGAGATCAGGCTAATTGTCTGCGATGCGCCAGCCAGAGCTTTTTTAACTGGTACCGTTGGCCATTCATGCGCAGTTGGTTGTTCGAAATGTCAGCAGGAAGCAGTTCGAAAAAATAAACGGCTGGCATTCAGTTTAACAGCTGGTGAAAAAAGATCAGACAAAAGTTTCGCTGATCGAACATCACCAAATTTTCATTTAACAAAATTCTTGAGTACTGCGCATCCACTCGAAAAATGTGGTGTAAAAATGATAACACAATTTCCTCTAGATGTTATGCATTTATTTGATTTGGGAGTTATTAAAAAAAAAAATTAACACTAATTTGGCAAGGAAAATATCACAAAAAATCACAAAAAATCGACAAAGTGGTTCTAAATGAAAGGATCAAAATTATTTGTCAGTCCACACCAAAAGAATTTAGACGCAAGTGCAGATCTTTTGAAGAATTGCCTCGCTGGAAGGCTACAGGATTTCGGCAAGTCGCGCTTTATACTGGTTTTGTAATTTTGAAAAATTTGATTGACCAAGAGCTTTACAACCATTTTCTGCTCTTGATGTCGGCATATCGATTTATTTCTTGCCCTAAAATGTGCCAGAGTAACCTAAACTGTGTGCAACAGCTCTTAGAGGCTTATATTGAAGATTTTGCAAAGTTATACGGAGAAGATAGAGTTAGTTGTCGCAATGCGTACATGAATTTGGCAATGTCGAACATTTTTCTTCGTATAAATTTGAGAGCTACCTTCAAACTTTGAGAAAAGATTGCCGAAAATCGAGCAAAATATCCCAACAGCTGAATAACCGCATAACTGAAAGAAGTTTAATTCCCAAAAGGAAAACAGTAAATTGTCTGTTAGGAAAAAAATCTGGCAGTGTGTATACCAAGTACCAGTGTGGGTCTTTTTTTCTAAGTAATAGATCGCCTGATTGCTACTGCCTCACAAAAGAATTCACTTTTTTTTAAATTTCTGGATTTATTGAAGAAAGTGGACAGCAAATTGTGAGAGGAAAATTATATAATGACACGAAAAGCTCTTTTGAGTATCCTGTAGATTCGAAAAGTGCTTTTGGCATAGTGAAAGCCAGCACCTTAGATAAAACAGAAAAGACATTTGAAATGGAAAATATATATTGTAAACTTTTTCCTATAACTGAAGAAAATTACCTTCACTTTGTTCCAATACTGCACCATTGTCACTAAAAAATCATTAAACAGCAATAATTAATTATTCAATAATAAAACAAAAACTAAAATGGAAAGTCAACGAGAATTTCACTTCAGCACAATCGGTAAGATTATATGTTCTTAGTTATTATTTTCTAAATTTATCTTTTTTACAGATTACGAAAATACATCTTTGCTGTCAGGACAGTGTGTAAATACATTCAGAAATTCAAAAGGTATGCTAACCACTTAATACGATAGCCACAGGTTAATTGACCTAAAATATTCAAATAACTTTTGGTTGAATAATTCGAGGGATCCATTTATGGAAACTCGCTTAATTTATCGTTTTGTGCAATTAGAGAAATTCGCGCCTATTAAATTAAAGTAGGATTTCGTAAAAACAACTTATGACACTTTTTATATTATTATTATCGTTATTAATATTCAAAAATATGTTTTATATGTTGTTCAATATTACTGTTAGAGAACGTACACATTTTATATACTCTTGATCAAAAAAAGTCTACAATTAAAATGTAAATGATATGTTACATGCAATTAAAAAAAAAAATAATTAAATTAATTAAACAAAAAGGCGTTGTAATCGTAACTCTTCGGAATTTGTTGCTTATTAAATGAATATCTTATTGCTCCATTATGAGGTTTTTATGATTACTCTTCAACTGCTTATAAAGGAGGCTTGAGGGTTGATTCTCCAAAATTCCCCCATTGCTCGCTTGGGAGTAAAATGAGATTTTTAACAAAACCTCCCTCATTACTGATTTGGGAGGCTTTAGGGATGATTCTCCAAAGCTCCCTCATTGTTCGCTTAAGAGGAAAAGAAGATTTTTAACAAAAACTCCCTCATTACTCATTTGGGAGATTTGCGCGAACATTCTCCAAAACTCCCTCATTACTCGGCTGGGAGAAATGTGAAATTATTAACAAAAACTCCCTCATTGTTCGTTTGGGAGGTGAAATAGACTTTTTTCATTACTCGCCCTCATAGGACAAGCAATGTAAAAAGCGAGTATACAAAATAGCATGCTTATACACAGAAGTATAGGGATTAATGCCGCACTCTCAAGGGAATACTCCCGGATTACTCAAACGATGATCCCTAGTTCTACTGGGAGGCTGTCTTTCCTTGATTTCGAATGGAAAACTCATTGCGATCATATTGTACTAGCAATATAGAATTATTACATATATGTTGGCGCCCCAATTACGGCCAGGGTTGCCACTTTGGTAGAACAAATTTGGGTAGGTAAAAAGGTAAATTTTTGTCCATTTTGGTAGATTTTTTGTTAAAGTATTTTGTTTGAAAAACAAATAAAACTTTTCGTTCTTGCTTTATTTCTCGTAGTTATCTTTATATTATAAATTTCTTTCTACATAGTTTGTTATACTAAACTTCCATCGACTATAAAACTGCATACCGAAAAATTCAGATGAAAAAAGTCGAAATTTAGACGAAAATTTTTGTAATTTTTCTAATTGTTGTATATAGCTTGAATCCTTGATTTTTATGGGTTTGGTTAAATCGCAAACAATATTCCTGTATAAACAAAAATAGCAACATAAAATTACTTGAACAACATTGTGAGTATAAAAAAAATCACCAAGGGTTTTTTTGTCACTGTATTTGTCCATAATAAATCCAGTTTAAGTTTTTTCCAAATGATGAAATTTCGTTGTTGCCTTTGTTTCGTCACTTTCGCTTTTGCTTGAAGGAAACCGAGAAGATGTCATTAATATGATCTGAAATACCATATCAATGGTTAAATAAAAAGTTCCTGAATAAAAAATTTGAATTTCCATGGAAATACATAGAACAAAACTATAGTTTTTATTAAAATAGCTAAAAAAAAGTTATTGGCAGATATTTTCCAGATTTGGTAAATTTTTTTCAAGTGGCTGGTAAATATTTTTTTTAGTCAGTGGCAACCCTGATTACGACCCGAATCACGTAATTCGCCATACAAAATTTTGAGGGCGAATCACTTCATTCGTAGGCAGGGTTACCACTTCCGAAAATAAATATTTACCATCCACTTGAAAAAAAATCTACCAAATCTGGAAAATATCTACCAATAACTTTTTTAGTTCTTTTAACAAAAGTTATAGTTTTGTTCCATTTTTTAGTTATTGCTATAAAAATTAAAA
>NW_023458733.1:127898-133148 GCF_013731165.1 Rhagoletis pomonella
TGTTCCATTTTTTAGTTATTGCTATAAAAATTAAAATTGTTTATTAATGAACTTTGTATTTAAATTTGAGATCATATTAATGGCATCTTCTCGGTTTTTTTCAACCGAAAGCGAAAGTGATGAAACTTAAGGCAACAACGAAGCATCATCATTTGAAAAAACTTCAACTGGAGTTATTATGGACAAATGCATTGACTCATTGGTATTTTTCTAATATTTGGTAATGTTCTTCAAGTAAAATTTTTTTCTTTCTTTCGTATAAGAATATTTTGTTATTAACCAAATCCATACAAATCAAGGATTCAAGCTTTATTCAACATTCATAAAAATTTAAAAAAAAATCGCCTAAATTTCGAACTTTTTACTCTGAATTTTTACAACAATTTTGGGTATGCAGTTTTATCGTCGCCGGACTTTTGTGTTTTTTTTTGTTCATTTAATAATTGCCATTTATAAAAACTGGCGTTGATTTTTTAATTTTTTTTGTGAACAATCATGGTGTGTATGTACATGCCTGTCCATTTTTTCTTTCTATTTATATAATCATTTAAAATATTCAGGGAATCAAAAGCTGCTCAGGATTCCTGTAAAATGAGTTTTGAATGGAGCACGATTTGTTCACCTTTTATCGATATGTATGTATGGTAAAATACAGCTGCTCCGCTGGCTTGGCAATGTCGTTCGAATGGACACCGACGCTACAGCTCTGAAAGTATTCAAGTTGGTGTTACCAGAGGAAGAGGGAGGCCCCCACTGCGATTGAAAGACCAAGTGGAGAGGGACTTGGCTTCACTTGGCAGAAAAGAAACGACTGGCGTGCTTTGTTGAACTCGGTCAAAATCGCTTAGGCGGTTACAGCGCCAAATAAGAAGAAGAAGATGCATGTATATAAAAAGTGTGCATCAATCCGTTTGAAAATTAATGCAATAACGTAGAAAACACTTTTGGAAAACAATTTATAATATACATAAAGCTAACTTAAAGCTTAAACAGTCGCAGCGTTGATCTGGATTAACGCGGACTTAATCCGGATCAACTGCAGTTGATTCCCGAGTTGATCCAGATCAACACTGCCGTCTGTTTATGCTTTAAGACAAATAAAACGGGAACTAAACTTTTATTTGTTTTTCAAACAAAATAATTTAACAAAAATCTACCAAAATGAGAAAAAATTTACTTTTTTACAAACCCAAATTTTTTCTACCAACTTTGGTAATAATTTCCAAAGTGGCAACACTGTTCGTAGGTGATTCAGATCCAATCAACATGCGAATCAAGAACAAATCGTTGTCTTCTCTAATTTTTATCGATAACGGCTGTCAAAACATATAGACCACACACATCCCCACCAGCACAAACTCGTTAAAACTATTGATTTAGCTATTTAACCACCGCAAATTTGTTTTCCACCGTACAATAAACAGCACATTAAACTTTAAGCAAAAGCAAAGAACAAGAAGCAGAGATGCAAAGTGAATCACGAATGTGTAGTGTAAACAGGTTGATTCGCCGTTCATAATTGAGAGAGCGAACCACGTGATTTGGCTGTCGTGGAAACGCCGTTATAGAGATTCGACTTCGCCTAAGAATACGCCTGTGAAGTTGCTTACCAACAGTATTTCTACAGACAACAACATTTAAGAACTTATTGCAAATCAAGAATGATAGAATACAAGATCACGGTTGCCACATTTGGTCACTTGTGACCAAAATAGGTAACTTTTTGAGTGCTTGGTAACTTGGCATCTTTTTTTATTTTGGTAACTTTTCGTAAGTTTACCGTGTATAAAGTCCGACTAAAAAAGCTGGATTCCTAGGATAAATTGAACTGTGGTTGTGTGTAGCGGTGGCAACACTACTAGAAACAGTTGCGTTGATCAGGCAACACAACGCTCAGCAAAAATAGCAAACCAATTATCGAAGAAAATTATAGCTGGGCAGTCTACTCGTTAATTTATCACAGTGTGGGGCGCCTGTCATGCGTTCAATATTTATTGTGATTTTTGGATCGTGATTCATATTGATGGAGTCCAAAATAGAGATGGATCGCGCGGGAGTGCTACATGGTCAATATTTATCGCGTCAGTATTTACATGTTTTTGTGCCGAGAAGTTTAAAGTCCAATAGATGAAGCCTGGAAATCTTATCTTAATGTGATAGCACATCTAATTTGTTCGAAATGCATGCAATTGATATCACGAAATATGCCACACGTTCAATAATCATTAGGTCTGTATAGTAACAAATAGTCAGTACTAATTTGTACTAGAACCTGCAAATTTTGACTGGAAAAGTGTATAATAACCCAAAAAATTTGCAAGAGACCCCTGAATCGAGAGCGTAATAACACGGGAGAGCTGCAAATTCTTTCTAGTGAAATTTTTACTAGCAGAGTTTAGCTAGCAGAAGAAGAAGAAGAATGAATGTCAAAAGCTGCCATTTGTTGAATTGGTTAAGCGTAAATAAAAGTAAAATGAGTGGAAATCAAAATGTTAATGATGTACTGGACTATTTAAGTGCTTGTGTGTGAAGCAAAGAGTTTAAAACTGATTTATAAATAGTAAAATGCTTACAGCGGAATGTCAAAACAGTGCAACAACTGTTCCCTTGCAAGTTTTTACTAGTTTTGTGTTCAATAACTTTTACTTCTAGTTTTACCTTCTCTCAATTTTACGCTCTAATTTGCTTTTACGCTCTCGCTGCAATCTTTTACTGGAGAAGCTACTATACAAACCTATTGATAGATCTTTGACCCATATATAGAGGAAATGAAAAAAAGGCGTTTGAACAACAGTTTGTGCAGTATATTTAGGCTCTTTAGCGCTTCGGTATATGCACTTAAGTCGATTTTTATACCTTTCATGAGCATGAAATGGTATCATAACTTTGGTCCGATGTTTGTAAGTACCAGAACAAAAAGAGATAGACCCATGAAAATGTATACTTATATGATCAGAACGTCGAGCTGAGTTGATTTAGCCATGTCCGTCTGTCCGTCTGTCTGTCTGTTTGTATGCAATCTAGTCTCTCAGTTTTCGAGATATCCGGATCAAATTTGGTAGGTGGGTGTATTTTTATAATGTATTAATCATTTGTCGGAACCGGAAGAATCGGACCACTATAACATATAGCTCCCATACAACTGATTGTTCAGATATGAGATTTTTCATTATAACTTCTCCATTTATGCAGCTACGAACATGAAATTTTGCAATACTTGCACCCATTATCAACAGAATACTTACGGTGAAAATTACAAAGATCGGGTCACTATAACCAATAGCTCCCATACAACTGATTGTTCAGATATAAAATTTTGCGTTATAACTCCTCCATTTATATAGCTAGGAACATGAAATTCCGCACTGTTTTCAATAATTATCAACAGAAAACTTACAGTGAAAATTAAAAAGATCGGGTAACTATAACCTATAGCTCCCATACAACTGATTGTTCAGATATGAGATTTTTCGTTATAATTCATCCATTTATGTAGCGAGGACCATGAAATTTCGCGCTGTTTTCACTCATTATCAACAGAAGACTTACAGCGAAAATAACAAAGATCGGGTCACTATAACCTGCAGCCCCCATACAACTGATTGTTCAGATATGAGGTCTTTTATCATAACTCCTCCATTTATGCAGCTAGGAACATGAAATTTCACACCATTTTCACTCATTATTAACAGAATACTTACAGTGAAAATAACAAGGATTGGATGACTACAACATATATCTTCCATACATCTGATTGTTCAGATATGGGATTTTACTGTAAAACTCCTTTATTTGAACAGCTAAAACCGATAAATTTCGTAAGATATTTTATAAATAATAATACAAAGTCTACTGAGAAAATCGTCAAAATCTATGCTGTATAAGCTTTATCTCCTATAGCACTGATTGTTAAGATACCAGTTTATGCCATATATCTCCTTTATGTACGAAACTAAACCTAATAAATTGTGTTACCGGTTTACATACTGATCACATAGCGGTGAAAATCACTTAGATTGGTGCCATATAAAGTATATCTTCCATGCCTCTGATTGTTTAGATGCGATTTTTTATATAAGTATGTAACTCCTCTATCGATGTATGCAGATGTATTCAAAAGCAGTAATCTGTCAAAGTAAAATTTGCAGATGTTCATGAAAGGTATGAAGCCTTCGGCATAGCCGAAGACAGCGCTGCTCTTACTTGTTTTTAAATAATTTTCTTATTCTGAGGCTAAGATCCCGTTCAAAAGACAATAGCTTAAAGCGCGTTTTTATTAAAAGTATATTTTTAAACGCGTGCGTTGCAAAAATATTTATGTGTTGTTATTTGTTTCACAATTTTTTTCATATTCTGCTTTATACACGTAAGTATACAGAGATTGAATAAAAATGTATTTACATATATACGTATGTAAATATATCTAGTTATTATATGAGGCCTTGAGCGCCAGAGTAGCTTAAGTAACATTTAAAAAAAAGTTGAGGTGCACCTTAAAATGAATTACCAGAATCGAAACAGTAACAGCCCGAGACACGCCCTTTTGGTTTTCATTTACTATAATATATAGCATCACGTAGGTGCAATGAATTCTTTAGTAAAAGACAGCATTTATTTTTTATAGATCCTTATTTCTCATATTACTAAAAATTTTTTTATAAATAGGCTCCTCCGGCCTTCATGGCCTCATATGTAAAATGAATTTGCATATTTTCCTTTTAATAGAACCATTTATTGTACCCATGTTTTATTTATGACAAATAAACGAGGTTTGTTTTAACAGTTTATTATATAATAAAACGTTGTTTTTTACTAGGCAACTTTTAGGTAACTTTTTTTGTAAATTCTGGTCAGAAAATTTTTTGTCGTGTGGCAACCGTGTACAAGATTGCGCCGATTGCAGCAGAATTCGTGAGAGTAATTTTGGCGTGATGTCACCGTAGAGTTTACAACTGAAAGCGGCAAATAGAACTGTTGTCTAGTGATGTGCTGAATTGTCGGTACCCAATACTTAAAAAAGGTTTCGGTACCCAATACTGATTCTTTACATTAAACCTTCGCCATTATATGCATTTCAAGTTTAGAAAAAACTTTCATTGTTAACTTATATGATATCGGCTAAAACACTTGAACTTATCGCAACAGAGAAATGTTATTTTATCAGTTTTACCCCTAGTCGATCCAAGGTACAAGAAAAATACTTTGACGGATGAAGAAGCCTTTCAGGGTGAGGGGAGTGATTGGGGATTC
>NW_023458733.1:133158-143585 GCF_013731165.1 Rhagoletis pomonella
GAATCCCCAATCACTCCCCTCACCCTGAAAGGCTTCTTCATCCGTCAAAGTATTTTTCTTGTACCTTGGATCGACTAGGGGTAAAACTGATAAAATAACATTTCTCTGTTGCGATAAGTTCAAGTGTTTTAGCCGATATCATATAAGTTAACAATGAAAGTTTTTTCTAAACTTGAAATGCATATAATGGCGAAGGTTTAATGTAAAGAATCAGTATTGGGTACCGAAACCTTTTTTAAGTATTGGGTACCGACAATTCAGCACATCACTAGACAACAGTTCTATTTGCCGCTTTCAGTTGTAAACTCTACGGTGACATCACGCCAAAATTACTCTCACGAATTCTGCTGCAATCGGCGCAATCTTGTACACGGTTGCCACACGACAAAAAATTTTCTGACCAGAATTTACAAAAAAAGTTACCTAAAAGTTGCCTAGTAAAAAACAACGTTTTATTATATAATAAACTGTTAAAACAAACCTCGTTTATTTGTCATAAATAAAACATGGGTACAATAAATGGTTCTATTAAAAGGAAAATATGCAAATTCATTTTACATATGAGGCCATGAAGGCCGGAGGAGCCTATTTATAAAAAAATTTTTAGTAATATGAGAAATAAGGATCTATAAAAAATAAATGCTGTCTTTTACTAAAGAATTCATTGCACCTACGTGATGCTATATATTATAGTAAATGAAAACCAAAAGGGCGTGTCTCGGGCTGTTACTGTTTCGATTCTGGTAATTCATTTTAAGGTGCACCTCAACTTTTTTTTAAATGTTACTTAAGCTACTCTGGCGCTCAAGGCCTCATATAATAACTAGATATATTTACATACGTATATATGTAAATACATTTTTATTCAATCTCTGTATACTTACGTGTATAAAGCAGAATATGAAAAAAATTGTGAAACAAATAACAACACATAAATATTTTTGCAACGCACGCGTTTAAAAATATACTTTTAATAAAAACGCGCTTTAAGCTATTGTCTTTTGAACGGGATCTTAGCCTCAGAATAAGAAAATTATTTAAAAACAAGTAAGAGCAGCGCTGTCTTCGGCTATGCCGAAGGCTTCATACCTTTCATGAACATCTGCAAATTTTACTTTGACAGATTACTGCTTTTGAATACATCTGCATACATCGATAGAGGAGTTACATACTTATATAAAAAATCGCATCTAAACAATCAGAGGCATGGAAGATATACTTTATATGGCACCAATCTAAGTGATTTTCACCGCTATGTGATCAGTATGTAAACCGGTAACACAATTTATTAGGTTTAGTTTCGTACATAAAGGAGATATATGGCATAAACTGGTATCTTAACAATCAGTGCTATAGGAGATAAAGCTTATACAGCATAGATTTTGACGATTTTCTCAGTAGACTTTGTATTATTATTTATAAAATATCTTACGAAATTTATCGGTTTTAGCTGTTCAAATAAAGGAGTTTTACAGTAAAATCCCATATCTGAACAATCAGATGTATGGAAGATATATATGTTGTAGTCATCCAATCCTTGTTATTTTCACTGTAAGTATTCTGTTAATAATGAGTGAAAATGGTGTGAAATTTCATGTTCCTAGCTGCATAAATGGAGGAGTTATGATAAAAGACCTCATATCTGAACAATCAGTTGTATGGGGGCTGCAGGTTATAGTGACCCGATCTTTGTTATTTTCGCTGTAAGTCTTCTGTTGATAATGAGTGAAAACAGCGCGAAATTTCATGGTCCTAGCTACATAAATGGATGAATTATAACGAAAAATCTCATATCTGAACAATCAGTTGTATGGGAGCTATAGGTTATAGTTACCCGATCTTTTTAATTTTCACTGTAAGTTTTCTGTTGATAATTATTGAAAACAGTGCGAAATTTCATGTTCCTAGCTATATAAATGGAGGAGTTATAACGCAAAATTTTATATCTGAACAATCAGTTGTATGGGAGCTATTGGTTATAGTGACCCGATCTTTGTAATTTTCACCGTAAGTATTCTGTTGATAATGGGTGCAAGTATTGCAAAATTTCATGTTCGTAGCTGCATAAATGGAGAAGTTATAATGAAAAATCTCATATCTGAACAATCAGTTGTATGGGAGCTATATGTTATAGTGGTCCGATTCTTCCGGTTCCGACAAATGATTAATACATTATAAAAATACACCCACCTACCAAATTTGATCCGGATATCTCGAAAACTGAGAGACTAGATTGCATACAAACAGACAGACAGACGGACAGACGGACATGGCTAAATCAACTCAGCTCGACGTTCTGATCATATAAGTATACATTTTCATGGGTCTATCTCTTTTTGTTCTGGTACTTACAAACATCGGACCAAAGTTATGATACCATTTCATGCTCATGAAAGGTATAAAAATCGACTTAAGTGCATATACCGAAGCGCTAAAGAGCCTAAATATACTGCACAAACTGTTGTTCAAACGCCTTTTTTTCATTTCCTCTATATATGGGTCAAAGATCTATCAATAGGTTTGTATAGTAGCTTCTCCAGTAAAAGATTGCAGCGAGAGCGTAAAAGCAAATTAGAGCGTAAAATTGAGAGAAGGTAAAACTAGAAGTAAAAGTTATTGAACACAAAACTAGTAAAAACTTGCAAGGGAACAGTTGTTGCACTGTTTTGACATTCCGCTGTAAGCATTTTACTATTTATAAATCAGTTTTAAACTCTTTGCTTCACACACAAGCACTTAAATAGTCCAGTACATCATTAACATTTTGATTTCCACTCATTTTACTTTTATTTACGCTTAACCAATTCAACAAATGGCAGCTTTTGACATTCATTCTTCTTCTTCTTCTGCTAGCTAAACTCTGCTAGTAAAAATTTCACTAGAAAGAATTTGCAGCTCTCCCGTGTTATTACGCTCTCGATTCAGGGGTCTCTTGCAAATTTTTTGGGTTATTATACACTTTTCCAGTCAAAATTTGCAGGTTCTAGTACAAATTAGTACTGACTATTTGTTACTATACAGACCTAATGATTATTGAACGTGTGGCATATTTCGTGATATCAATTGCATGCATTTCGAACAAATTAGATGTGCTATCACATTAAGATAAGATTTCCAGGCTTCATCTATTGGACTTTAAACTTCTCGGCACAAAAACATGTAAATACTGACGCGATAAATATTGACCATGTAGCACTCCCGCGCGATCCATCTCTATTTTGGACTCCATCAATATGAATCACGATCCAAAAATCACAATAAATATTGAACGCATGACAGGCGCCCCACACTGTGATAAATTAACGAGTAGACTGCCCAGCTATAATTTTCTTCGATAATTGGTTTGCTATTTTTGCTGAGCGTTGTGTTGCCTGATCAACGCAACTGTTTCTAGTAGTGTTGCCACCGCTACACACAACCACAGTTCAATTTATCCTAGGAATCCAGCTTTTTTAGTCGGACTTTATACACGGTAAACTTACGAAAAGTTACCAAAATAAAAAAAGATGCCAAGTTACCAAGCACTCAAAAAGTTACCTATTTTGGTCACAAGTGACCAAATGTGGCAACCGTGATCTTGTATTCTATCATTCTTGATTTGCAATAAGTTCTTAAATGTTGTTGTCTGTAGAAATACTGTTGGTAAGCAACTTCACAGGCGTATTCTTAGGCGAAGTCGAATCTCTATAACGGCGTTTCCACGACAGCCAAATCACGTGGTTCGCTCTCTCAATTATGAACGGCGAATCAACCTGTTTACACTACACATTCGTGATTCACTTTGCATCTCTGCTTCTTGTTCTTTGCTTTTGCTTAAAGTTTAATGTGCTGTTTATTGTACGGTGGAAAACAAATTTGCGGTGGTTAAATAGCTAAATCAATAGTTTTAACGAGTTTGTGCTGGTGGGGATGTGTGTGGTCTATATGTTTTGACAGCCGTTATCGATAAAAATTAGAGAAGACAACGATTTGTTCTTGATTCGCATGTTGATTGGATCTGAATCACCTACGAACAGTGTTGCCACTTTGGAAATTATTACCAAAGTTGGTAGAAAAAATTTGGGTTTGTAAAAAAGTAAATTTTTTCTCATTTTGGTAGATTTTTGTTAAATTATTTTGTTTGAAAAACAAATAAAAGTTTAGTTCCCGTTTTATTTGTCTTAAAGCATAAACAGACGGCAGTGTTGATCTGGATCAACTCGGGAATCAACTGCAGTTGATCCGGATTAAGTCCGCGTTAATCCAGATCAACGCTGCGACTGTTTAAGCTTTAAGTTAGCTTTATGTATATTATAAATTGTTTTCCAAAAGTGTTTTCTACGTTATTGCATTAATTTTCAAACGGATTGATGCACACTTTTTATATACATGCATCTTCTTCTTCTTATTTGGCGCTGTAACCGCCTAAGCGATTTTGACCGAGTTCAACAAAGCACGCCAGTCGTTTCTTTTCTGCCAAGTGAAGCCAAGTCCCTCTCCACTTGGTCTTTCAATCGCAGTGGGGGCCTCCCTCTTCCTCTGGTAACACCAACTTGAATACTTTCAGAGCTGTAGCGTCGGTGTCCATTCGAACGACATTGCCAAGCCAGCGGAGCAGCTGTATTTTACCATACATACATATCGATAAAAGGTGAACAAATCGTGCTCCATTCAAAACTCATTTTACAGGAATCCTGAGCAGCTTTTGATTCCCTGAATATTTTAAATGATTATATAAATAGAAAGAAAAAATGGACAGGCATGTACATACACACCATGATTGTTCACAAAAAAAATTAAAAAATCAACGCCAGTTTTTATAAATGGCAATTATTAAATGAACAAAAAAAAACACAAAAGTCCGGCGACGATAAAACTGCATACCCAAAATTGTTGTAAAAATTCAGAGTAAAAAGTTCGAAATTTAGGCGATTTTTTTTTAAATTTTTATGAATGTTGAATAAAGCTTGAATCCTTGATTTGTATGGATTTGGTTAATAACAAAATATTCTTATACGAAAGAAAGAAAAAAATTTTACTTGAAGAACATTACCAAATATTAGAAAAATACCAATGAGTCAATGCATTTGTCCATAATAACTCCAGTTGAAGTTTTTTCAAATGATGATGCTTCGTTGTTGCCTTAAGTTTCATCACTTTCGCTTTCGGTTGAAAAAAACCGAGAAGATGCCATTAATATGATCTCAAATTTAAATACAAAGTTCATTAATAAACAATTTTAATTTTTATAGCAATAACTAAAAAATGGAACAAAACTATAACTTTTGTTAAAAGAACTAAAAAAGTTATTGGTAGATATTTTCCAGATTTGGTAGATTTTTTTTCAAGTGGATGGTAAATATTTATTTTCGGAAGTGGTAACCCTGCCTACGAATGAAGTGATTCGCCCTCAAAATTTTGTATGGCGAATTACGTGATTCGGGTCGTAATCAGGGTTGCCACTGACTAAAAAAAATATTTACCAGCCACTTGAAAAAAATTTACCAAATCTGGAAAATATCTGCCAATAACTTTTTTTTAGCTATTTTAATAAAAACTATAGTTTTGTTCTATGTATTTCCATGGAAATTCAAATTTTTTATTCAGGAACTTTTTATTTAACCATTGATATGGTATTTCAGATCATATTAATGACATCTTCTCGGTTTCCTTCAAGCAAAAGCGAAAGTGACGAAACAAAGGCAACAACGAAATTTCATCATTTGGAAAAAACTTAAACTGGATTTATTATGGACAAATACAGTGACAAAAAAACCCTTGGTGATTTTTTTTATACTCACAATGTTGTTCAAGTAATTTTATGTTGCTATTTTTGTTTATACAGGAATATTGTTTGCGATTTAACCAAACCCATAAAAATCAAGGATTCAAGCTATATACAACAATTAGAAAAATTACAAAAATTTTCGTCTAAATTTCGACTTTTTTCATCTGAATTTTTCGGTATGCAGTTTTATAGTCGATGGAAGTTTAGTATAACAAACTATGTAGAAAGAAATTTATAATATAAAGATAACTACGAGAAATAAAGCAAGAACGAAAAGTTTTATTTGTTTTTCAAACAAAATACTTTAACAAAAAATCTACCAAAATGGACAAAAATTTACCTTTTTACCTACCCAAATTTGTTCTACCAAAGTGGCAACCCTGGCCGTAATTGGGGCGCCAACATATATGTAATAATTCTATATTGCTAGTACAATATGATCGCAATGAGTTTTCCATTCGAAATCAAGGAAAGACAGCCTCCCAGTAGAACTAGGGATCATCGTTTGAGTAATCCGGGAGTATTCCCTTGAGAGTGCGGCATTAATCCCTATACTTCTGTGTATAAGCATGCTATTTTGTATACTCGCTTTTTACATTGCTTGTCCTATGAGGGCGAGTAATGAAAAAAGTCTATTTCACCTCCCAAACGAACAATGAGGGAGTTTTTGTTAATAATTTCACATTTCTCCCAGCCGAGTAATGAGGGAGTTTTGGAGAATGTTCGCGCAAATCTCCCAAATGAGTAATGAGGGAGTTTTTGTTAAAAATCTTCTTTTCCTCTTAAGCGAACAATGAGGGAGCTTTGGAGAATCATCCCTAAAGCCTCCCAAATCAGTAATGAGGGAGGTTTTGTTAAAAATCTCATTTTACTCCCAAGCGAGCAATGGGGGAATTTTGGAGAATCAACCCTCAAGCCTCCTTTATAAGCAGTTGAAGAGTAATCATAAAAACCTCATAATGGAGCAATAAGATATTCATTTAATAAGCAACAAATTCCGAAGAGTTACGATTACAACGCCTTTTTGTTTAATTAATTTAATTATTTTTTTTTTTAATTGCATGTAACATATCATTTACATTTTAATTGTAGACTTTTTTTGATCAAGAGTATATAAAATGTGTACGTTCTCTAACAGTAATATTGAACAACATATAAAACATATTTTTGAATATTAATAACGATAATAATAATATAAAAAGTGTCATAAGTTGTTTTTACGAAATCCTACTTTAATTTAATAGGCGCGAATTTCTCTAATTGCACAAAACGATAAATTAAGCGAGTTTCCATAAATGGATCCCTCGAATTATTCAACCAAAAGTTATTTGAATATTTTAGGTCAATTAACCTGTGGCTATCGTATTAAGTGGTTAGCATACCTTTTGAATTTCTGAATGTATTTACACACTGTCCTGACAGCAAAGATGTATTTTCGTAATCTGTAAAAAAGATAAATTTAGAAAATAATAACTAAGAACATATAATCTTACCGATTGTGCTGAAGTGAAATTCTCGTTGACTTTCCATTTTAGTTTTTGTTTTATTATTGAATAATTAATTATTGCTGTTTAATGATTTTTTAGTGACAATGGTGCAGTATTGGAACAAAGTGAAGGTAATTTTCTTCAGTTATAGGAAAAAGTTTACAATATATATTTTCCATTTCAAATGTCTTTTCTGTTTTATCTAAGGTGCTGGCTTTCACTATGCCAAAAGCACTTTTCGAATCTACAGGATACTCAAAAGAGCTTTTCGTGTCATTATATAATTTTCCTCTCACAATTTGCTGTCCACTTTCTTCAATAAATCCAGAAATTTAAAAAAAAGTGAATTCTTTTGTGAGGCAGTAGCAATCAGGCGATCTATTACTTAGAAAAAAAGACCCACACTGGTACTTGGTATACACACTGCCAGATTTTTTTCCTAACAGACAATTTACTGTTTTCCTTTTGGGAATTAAACTTCTTTCAGTTATGCGGTTATTCAGCTGTTGGGATATTTTGCTCGATTTTCGGCAATCTTTTCTCAAAGTTTGAAGGTAGCTCTCAAATTTATACGAAGAAAAATGTTCGACATTGCCAAATTCATGTACGCATTGCGACAACTAACTCTATCTTCTCCGTATAACTTTGCAAAATCTTCAATATAAGCCTCTAAGAGCTGTTGCACACAGTTTAGGTTACTCTGGCACATTTTAGGGCAAGAAATAAATCGATATGCCGACATCAAGAGCAGAAAATGGTTGTAAAGCTCTTGGTCAATCAAATTTTTCAAAATTACAAAACCAGTATAAAGCGCGACTTGCCGAAATCCTGTAGCCTTCCAGCGAGGCAATTCTTCAAAAGATCTGCACTTGCGTCTAAATTCTTTTGGTGTGGACTGACAAATAATTTTGATCCTTTCATTTAGAACCACTTTGTCGATTTTTTGTGATTTTTTGTGATATTTTCCTTGCCAAATTAGTGTTAATTTTTTTTTTTAATAACTCCCAAATCAAATAAATGCATAACATCTAGAGGAAATTGTGTTATCATTTTTACACCACATTTTTCGAGTGGATGCGCAGTACTCAAGAATTTTGTTAAATGAAAATTTGGTGATGTTCGATCAGCGAAACTTTTGTCTGATCTTTTTTCACCAGCTGTTAAACTGAATGCCAGCCGTTTATTTTTTCGAACTGCTTCCTGCTGACATTTCGAACAACCAACTGCGCATGAATGGCCAACGGTACCAGTTAAAAAAGCTCTGGCTGGCGCATCGCAGACAATTAGCCTGATCTCCAGCTTAAACATCCTTTTAGATACTACGGGAGTACTCTTTTATCCATCGCTTGGGGAGATCTCCCCTTTTGCTCCACAATGAGTAGCATTGGAGTACAGAACAGAGAAATCTCTCCTATTGCTCCAAAATGATGTCAAAGGGAGTACTCTTCTGTCCATCCCATGAGGAGATCTCACTTCAAGTTCAACCTGGGACTAATATGGGAGTACACAACGGAGAATTCTTTTCTATTGCTCCAGAATCATGTAAACGGGAGTACTCTTTTATTCATCGCTTGGGTAGATCTCCCCTTTTGCTCCACAATGAGTAGCATTAGAGTACAGAACAGAAAAATCTCTCCTATTGCTCCAAAATCATGTAAAAGGGAGTACTCTTCTGTTCATCCCTTCAGGTGATCTCACTTCAAGTTCAACTGGGAACTGGGTATTTGTAAACTACATAGAACTACATAGAATGAAGTGCCATATCATAACAGGGCCGGTTCAGGGAATTCAACAAACAAACACAAATTTGACGGTCTCATGCAAGGTGTATTAAACAAGGTGGTGTTGGGGCGACAGCTGAGTTTTTCGCCGTGGAGGTCATTATGTCAAAATGATGTGTTTGTTGTAACTCATACCAATGACAGTATGGACATCAGCGTATAATTTGTTAGTGTAATTTTTACTTATATACGGCCAACACCACCTTGTTAAATACGCCTTGGTCTCATGTTTCCTTCACGCTGAAATGTATATCGAGCCCTAGCCGCGAAAATGAAGTAAGACAACTTTTTTCAGAATTTAATTTTGACGCATAAATGCCTCTTAGAGCAGCTGCATCAAAAAGTAATTTAAAAAAAATATATATATACCTACATTATTTTAGCGGTTAGGGCTCGGTATGACGAATTTCTCCGATGCTCCTCGTTATTTGGAAATCTGAAAATTTGGAAGATAGAAGATATTCTCCTAACAAAGACATTTACACATAAAGCGATGTGGTATTTTATATTTTGGCCGAATCCAATAAAGCACGTTATTCGATTCCCTTCTATGCTGATTGACGCCAATTGGAAATGCCAGCTGATGCCAAGTCCTTCTCTAACTGGTATTTTTATTCTCTGCCACCACCAATGGCCACATATTTCTCATAGATTTACAAATTTTTTTGTTGTTAATTTTATATAAGAGTTGTTTTTAAATAAAAATTTGTGAAACCGCTCCTGAATTTTGAAAAGTAAAATTGTCATTCTGAGTACATTCTCTTATCGGATCTCTCTTTCTTTTTTCAATATTTCGGCACTCTGATGTTGGGGAATGTACTCTGAATGTACTAGCAGTATAGAAGTATTACATATATGGGCGCCAATCACGAATGAGAGAGCGAATTACGAATGGGAGAGCGAATCACTTGGCGTGGAAACATCCCAGTAGCGAAAATGGTCACTGGTGGCATCGTCACTAGTGAGGATTTGATGACATCGTCGCTCTTGCTGTGAATCCTAAGCGACATATAGCTGACAATGACACTGGTGACAATGTCATGCAGATGTACTCCTATCTAAGACTTATAACAGGCAATGTCTTTCAGCGGTCACTTATAAAAATTTCATTGCAGGACAGTGTCGCTTGAATATCGTCAACGACTCAATTACCATTTGTATGAAAAAGTCATGAACGACTTCCATATAAACGGAGCCCAAAGTCATTGAAGACTTGATATGGCCGTACAAGACACTTAAGTGACTAATTCATGACATGCGATCGTTTAAAGCAATGCTGGGCGCACCAACACAGTCTCATTTTGTCGTGGTATTAGTGCGTCGCGCTCAGTTATGGTTGCCAAATTTTTCATATATCTACTAAAAGTGGTGTTTTCCGTGCATGGGTTTTTT
>NW_023458734.1:0-4672 GCF_013731165.1 Rhagoletis pomonella
TACTTTTGTACAAATGCGCACACCCAGCTAATTAGCAGAATATTCTAATGATTCCGTGATAGAGACTGTGTGAAAATATTGCGTTTGGATTATCTTGGAGCATATTATCCAGAGGAGAAGCTCGGCCAAACACTAACATATGTGTAAGTCAAATACAATGTCACCATAGAATCACGTTTTTATTATAAAATTGCCTTGAAAAGAGCACCAAAGAACAAAACAAGCGCTAAACTACACAATTTTTGCCTTTTAATTCCCTAAACGCACTTAATTTCTGCGAAAGGCACAAAGTTGGCAACAGTTATATCGATGTCAAATTTGCTCATATACAAGCATGGACAGAGAGTGAGCGCCTGCTTAAAGAGCGTAAGCATCACATGCAAACATAGTTGCCAACTTCGTGCTTTAAGCACTAGATTTAGTGCTTTTTGAAAATTAAAACGCCAAAAAAAATTATTTGGTGCCTAGTGCCTTTTTTAGTGCTTTTTTTCTCAACTAAAATTCCTCCGAGATATGTAAAATATTTAAAGCTGTGGCAGCACTAAATTTATAAGAATCTACAAATATAAATGCACCAAAATATACCCATAATTGATAAAAAGCTGAAGTTACAAACCCATCTTGATGAATTCTATTCGCGTAAGTTAAGTATTTCTTTTTTTCTTTTCTAATTATTTTTACAAATTTTTATTTTTTTACCACCTGAATAAAAAATATAGTTTCTTGGTGCTGAATCCAATTCTGGCCGCACAATTGCTTAGCACTAGAATTATAGATATCCTAACCTCAAAGTGCCAAAAACACGGTTTCTGGCGATATTTGAGGTTATATAATGAAAACATAAAACTTTTTGCTCATTTCTACTTATGGCATCATTTTCATTTGTTACGATTCGATTTTTCTTTCTCGAGATATACCAGTTTTAATGCGCAGTACTTCGATATTACGTCGTAAGTATGAGTCATTATAGCATGTGTAGAGGCTATTTAATCGTTATGAACGAAAAATTTTGTGTATTGATTTATGTATGTATTCTTGTAAATATTGTTAATTTTTTGCTTTTGTTAAGTACAAATTGTTATAAAAAAGCATCTTTTGATTAAAAAAAATTTGGTGCTTTTACTGTGATAAAACGCTTTTTTCCAAGTTTTTGGTGCTTTTTGAAAATCAAAAGTTGGCAACACTGCATGCAAATACATGCGAGAGAGTAAGGCTATCTGCACACTTGTCGTCCAATCATAGTTGCGTTATCGTCTCGCCCTGAAATTTTGAGCCGAGCACATGCATTTCAAAGGAGATCTGCACACTTGTCGTTATCGGCTAGTTATCGGCAAATCGTAGAAGATGCAGAAACGGATAAGTGCGGCACTGTCGTTTGCTAATCGTTGTGCACGCATTGTTTGTTTACATTTTATGGGGAAAAATTAGTGAAAAAGTGAATACTTGCATAAAAATCAGTATTTTTGCTTAAAATCTGTGGAAATTATTAAAAAGTGGATAATTGCATTAAAATTCAATTAATGTGAGCGTTTAACCTATACAATACAACGAAATAATAAAAAGTCTCTGTGTGCATGCACAAAACACATTTCAGGGAAAGAAAAGAAGAGATATTATTGAAAAATGATGTCTAGATTTGTTGCAGCACAGTCTATATTTTAAAAATTACAGGTTTTTGTAAATATTTCGCGAAAATATCAACCAGAAAAACAGGAAATACCAGCTCCAAGCAATTTTTAGACGCCAAATGAATTGAAATTTCACGACCGAGTGTGCGAAAGTGTAGTCGTCATGTAATCGTTGCATCATGATTGTGACGATGAAGCAACTATGATTGGACGACCAATGTGCAGAAAGCCTAACAAAGCGAACGCAAATCCATTCAAACGTAATTGGCACACTAACACCATCATGCTTTCAGCTCGCGTTTACTTGTGGTAGTGATCACATCTGCTCATATACACTCCTCGTCATTTGAATTGCACACCCTTTCAATTCTTAGTATTTACAGTTTTCCGTTTGTTTATTTAATATAAATTTTTTGTAAAAATATCGTCACTACATACGAATAAAGGCGCGCTGGTGTTTTGACGGTGAAAAAAAGCGTTTAAAAAAATTTGGCGAAAAAAGATGCTTATAGAAAACTTTGGCGAAGTATGTTAAGAGTATTTGACGCTGAAATTTTTTTATGCGTCTTTTTTCGCCGTCAACTTTTGAGCTCGCAGTTTTAAAATTTTTTACAAACTAAAACTTAAAAGAAAGTTTATTTTCCATTTCTTGGGCAGTATTTTATATGATTTCTGGAAACAGTTCTTAAAAAAGGTCAACATAGGAGTGTGCCATCCTAATGACCTGCAGTGAATAAGTTATTAATATTTTTAGAAAAATTTCTGATATGCAGTTTTGTAGCCCATTCAATTATAGTGTAATTAAGTGCAAGTTTGAAGTGACTCTAAAACAGCCCCGATTTTTTTTTTTGTCGAGCATACTTCGTATGAGAGAAAATGCGCAGCACTATCACCAAAAAAATTGTCAAAAATCACCGCTATTTTACAGACACTTGAAACTTCCACTTTATTGTACCCCTTTGTTGACATTTTTTTAACTCTGTATAAAGTTTTAAAATCGGATGTAATGAATATTAAATAAACAAAATTAAAAGCGTAAATACTAAAGATTAAAAAGTTGAGCTATTCAAATGACGAAGAGTGTATGTGGCTTACGTTTGGGAGAGTGAGCCTTTTTACTCCAGAATGCGTGTGCAGTGGCTCTCATTGCTATACTGTATTAATAAGATTCGATGCCCCTTCCATGATTGCCCATGATTTTCCCCTGATCTAGCTCGCTTGCCCATACGGGCAAAAGTGCCCATGTCTGCACTTGAGGATATGATATCCTTGGGTATTACGGTATGTAATTATTTTACTGATTATTAATTCTATAAAACACTTAATTATTGTATTCTCAGGATACTGGGAGAACACCGCTGTGTTTGGAGGGGAGGATGCGCACTTTGTTACAAGCCTATAAGGCAGCACACGACAACAATAACCGCACAGGTTCTTCTCCGTGCTTCGCCCCGTACATGGAGCTAGTGGAGAAGATATTTGGGTGCAGCCCTATTATATCTAACTCCCATACGCTGCAATTGGGCGATGGCCCAGTACAAATGTTAGAGGAGAGTTCGCCCATACCAGCACCCTCACCTCCGTCCAACTCCACAACATCATCGCCGTTATCCCAGTCGCCACTCCCCTCAACATCATTGTCGCTGTCACGGTCGCCACTCCCCTTAATATCTCAATCAATTTCTCCTACTCCTGCTAAAAGGAAACGCTCTGCGCGCGAACTTTATTATGATGAAAAATTGAAGCTAAAGAAAAAAGCATTTGAAGAAATAGGGCTCCACCCTATTAAGCTGGCATTTTAGGGTACTATTTTATATATATTGGACAATTTTAAAGCTAGGGGGGCTCGAGCACCCCCCTGCCCCTACCTGGCTACGCCCATGATCATACTTAAAACAAAATCGTATATTTACACCAAAGTTTCAAGCTTTATACAAATTTAAGGAAAATTCGACGAATTTTCATCAAAATTGGGAACATTTTAATCAGAATTAAATTTTAGTATTATAAAGTGCGGAAATTTAGTGGCTAAGAAACTGTGTACTTAATTTGTTTTTTAATTCTGATTAAATAGTTTAAAATTTTGATGAAAATTCGTTGAATTTTCCTTAAATTTGTATAAAGCTTGAAACCTTCGTTTAAATATATGATTTCGTTTTAAGTATGATCCATATTTTTAAAAAAAAAAATAACAAACAAGTTTTACCATGCAAAATATTGTGAATATTTAAAAAATAAATGATGTATCTACGCAGACTTTTTCTACATTTCTTGATTACATTTTCTAATTTTCATTTTAATTCGTTTATTAATGTTAACGAGAATAGTCTTGATTTTATGGATAAAAAGTAATTTTAATTTTAACATTTATTTTTGTTTGGAAATAATTTTGATTTTATCTAAGTTTTTATAGTCTTAAGATTACATGTTCTAATAAAAAAATTTATATACAAAATGAAATTTCAAATTTAACATTGGCTTTGTATTGAAACTACTTTCATTTTATTTTAGTTTTTATAGTCTTTAAGTTAAATTTTCTAATAGTCTCGTAACTCACGCTTGAGTTAATGTAGGAAATGTGATTTTAATTTTAACATTTGTTTTTGTTTTAAAATTACTTTTATTTTATCTAAGGTTTTAGTCTTAAACTTAAATATTGTATTAAAAATAATTTCGTAGCTCACGCTTGAATGTATGAAAAAATGTGATTTTAATTTTAACAATGCTTTTGTATTGAAACTACTTTAATTTTATTTAACTTTTTAGTATTTAAGTTACATTTTCTAATAAGAATAATCTCGTAACTCACGCTTGAATTTATGTAAAAAATGTGATTTTAATTTAAACATTTGCTTTGTTTTGAAACGACTTTTATTGTATCTAAGTTTTTGGTCTTAGATTTACATTTTCTAATAAAAATAACTTCGTGAAATTTATTTTTGTCTTGAAATTACGTTAATTTTATTTCAGTTTTTATAGTTTTAAAGGTACAATACATAATGTCGAAAATGAATTTAACAAGTGAAATAAATAGACAGATTATG
>NW_023458734.1:4772-28036 GCF_013731165.1 Rhagoletis pomonella
AGCTGATCACAAGTGTATGTATAAAATGATTTTTATATTAACGATCTCAAACCAGTTTACAATAGTGGTATTCACCAAATTGTTTTCAACAATCGTTGCTTGAACTCATCTGCTGTTTTGCCAGATTGCCAGGCCACTTGCTCACTTTGGTGAATACCACTAATGAATTTTAAATGTGCTCTGTCGAAATGACATTTTAATATACCTTACGTACATATGTACTTTTGTATACAATAAAAGTTTAATAAGAACAATTCTGTGTGCATACATGGAAAAGACGTTTTTGGGTAGGAAATGACGTTTTTTCAGACCAAGGGGGACGATTTCTCATGCCGAAAACCTGGCAACACTGGGGGTAACCGTAACCAACGGGCCATCAGTTGGTGAAAGTGCGCGAATAAAGCGTTCGAAGTTTCTAAATACCTAATATTAAATAAACCCAAAGGAAAGCAACCATTTTTGATTGACCGCTAATGGTGCTAATTTTTTTATTGATACCTTTCTGCTACACAGGAATAGGAGGAAAGTTAAGTGGTTTCTAAGAAACATTCAGCTAAATGTATGTACATATGTACATATATGCCCTGGCAGGCCTGGAGGCCTGTTGGGATAGACGTTCGTATCCCCATCAGGGTAAGCTATTTGAACTTTCCCAAAAGCGACCGTCCTTGACCGCCTTGGTAGCGAAACGGCATCGATGAGATATGCGAGTACGCAAATGTGCATATGTGCAGGAAGGCTTGCATATATGTACATACATGCGTATGTATACACATCTATGCGAATGCTCACATAATATTTTTAAAATATCGCCTAAACTCTGTATTTGTCTTTTATAGTTCGCCAGAGGAAATACGGCAAACGGACCTCCATACATTTCGGACCTGAGAAGGATCACATCCACACGGATAAGCTATCTACATCAGGATCACGTCTGTCCGACAGTAACGACCACCATCTCAGCACCACTAACACTAAACGCACCAACACACGTAAAAACAAAAGGAAATTTAACCCAGCCAGCAAGAAAACGTACATTTTACGAACATTATGTTTTACGAGGGATTCTCGTATCGCCAAAAAGTTAGAGAAAAGCTCGTAAACGATAAAAAAATATAAAATAGAAAGAGGCTTGTAGTAATTTGTCAGCACAAGAAAAAATTTTAGTTTTGTTGACAATTTTTCTTCAATCACAATATTTTATAAGTAAGTAGTTTGTTAAATATTCAATTTAAGTGAATTATTAAGTATGTAATTTATTGGCAGACTGGTGCAAATGCAAAGGACGATCTACCACTTTCTTTTATAATTAAACTTCTTGTAAGTAGCTACTACATATGTAATTCAAAAATACAAATTAATTTAACGAGTTTTGCAATTCTTTCACAGGCTGCGCGGAGCAACGCTAAAGGATTTAAATATTTTAAATGTAGATAAATATTTAAGAACGTGCTTGTGGAAAATTATCATAGATGAGGTAGCAGAACTTTTCTCGTGGAAGGGAACTGGTACCAAAAGCAGAGCTATTGGTTTGGAAACGACTGCGGCAATAAGAAGTACGGATATTAATATTTTTTACCACTTTTTACTTAATTAAATTTTCCGATTTCCAATGGAGTTTAATCTTTCACTTTATTTTCTTAGGTGCTTTTCGTCAAAAATTTAACTCCGACGAAGAAGTTTTTATTTCCGTTTCAAAGAAGCACTTCCAATATGCACACGACCGGCAAAAAAAATTTGCAGCCTATCGGCAAAAAAGATAAAAAATAAATTCAGCTACTTTATAATATATATTAAACCCCTCTCATTTAATTGTTAATTTGTTAATAGATAGTTTTTTAATATTTATTTATCTGAAAATTTCTTCTCTAATTATTTTTTATTAAAATATATTTAGTATGAGTTTCTACTTTCAAATCAGATTTTTTAGAAAAATTGCAAAAGTTTTTTATTCTGATTTCTTCTCTAATTATTTTTTATTAAAATATAGTTAGTATGAGTTTCTACTTTCAAATCAGATTTTTTAGAAAAATTCAAAGTATGCAGTTTTATAGCCCATTTAATTTTAGTATAATAAAGCGCGCGCTTGAATAGCTAGAAAACCTCTTTGTTTTTTGGCAATTTTTTATACGCAGTTTCTTCCATATAAAAAAAAAAATTTTGCACATAATTTGCATGGAAGAAACTGTGTGAAAAAAATTGCCAAAAATCAACGCGGTTTTCTGGCAACTTCAACCTTGCACTATGTTATACTAAAATATAATGGGATATAAAACTGCGTTCTTAGAATTTTTCTCAAAAATCTGATTTTAAAGTAGGTCTTCATACTAACTATATTAAAAAAACAAAATGTGCGAGAAGAAATTCAAGTAAAAAACTTTGCATACATTGCGAAAAATTCTCTGTGCCAATACTTTGATCCGGCACTATAAATATTTTTTAATTATAATTCCATTCAATAAGAGAACTACAATAATTTGAATTAATTAATTGCCTCTATTTTTAGCATTCAAAAACAGTAGATAAAGCAGTGTAAAAAGACGACTTTTTAACGGAAATTAATCGTTTACGAGACTCGTTTACAATTAAAAAACGGACGTAAAAATATTCGCATACGAATGCTTTTTCGATCCGTTTACGACTGTTCGTAGGCGATGCACAATTTAAAGCGAAAAACAGTCGTAAACGGCTATCATAAACGATTTTTAATCCGGTTTTTCTTCGAGAAAATATCCAATTACGAGCTTGTTTACGATGATTTTGCTGGCTGGGAAGGCACTGAGTTTTGTTTCGAATATACAATTGTATACATATGTTGGGCTATGTCGGACAGCTGATCCATCATAAATCCCAAAATAGTAGGTTAATGACCACATAAGCACGCTGGAAATTATAGCTTAATATTCCCGCGAGTACCGTCAGCAATAGAGGAGAGTGTTGGACGACGAATGAGCTACAAAAGACGCCACCAACTACGTGGAAGCATCGGGAAAACAATAAACAGCACGAACGCAGTTTTACATTATTTTTTGATGCCATTCTGTAGGGAATACTCCAAAATAACAGAAACTTCACTCTGTTTTTGTAAAATAAAAATCACCGTTAGACAGCAATCAAACAAAGTTACACTTTCAAAACATTATTGACACGTTGTTTGCGCAACCGGTTTATTTCTTAAGTTTAAAGTGCATTTTTTTATAAAGTTCGAATAATTAAAGGAACATTTTTAATGGGAAACAAAAATATAAGTGAGAGCCTACCCAGCAAAAAATCGGTAATCGCTTTTAGTGGTAACGTGTTCTAGAAGGCATAGCGTTGTAATGCCTTCGAATTTTTTCGCTTCTTTTAGGCATTGTCGGTAATGCAAAGTAGAATGTCCTACAATATTTTATTTATTTCGCTTCTTTGTTTCAGTTTGGGGAATGCAAAGTAGAATGTCCTATAATATTTCTTTCTTAATTCGCTTCTTTGCTTCATTTCAGGGGATGCAAAGTAGAATGTCCTACAATATTTTTTTTTATTTCACTTCTTTGCTTCATTTTGGGGAATGCAAAGTAGAATGCTGTATCCTAGTCAGCTGAAAAATAGAATGAATATCCAAAAAATATTTTTCTACCGTTAGTTTCTGTGGAAATTTGTCTCGCATAAAAATCATGTTTTGCTTTGTTCAATTTGCAGCGAAGTTGAAGTCAGTCAATGAAGTGAAGTACATGAGTGAGGAAGTACAATTTTAAGCTTAATTAAATATGCATGTATGTACATACCGATTTTTAAGTAAAATCTAAATACCCAAATACATACATATGTTTGTATAAAAGCTGATTTATACAAATTTTAATTAATTTTAATCTTTTAAGACATTTTCTGATTTAATATAAATAAGTATGTACTCATCTGGGCATTCTACATTAGTTTCTCTGTAAGGCATTCTTTGTTCGCTTCTCTGGATTCTGTTTATCCATGCGTTCTCCCTTCGTTTGAAGGTAATGCTGCGGGTAAGGGCTTACCGCCAATGACATGCCCATGTTAAAATAAGGCCTTCCTGAAGCGAAAGCGTAAGCGATTCCCATCACCTAGCTCGTTTACACTTTCGCTTCTGTGGTAATCGTGTTTTTTGCTGGGTATGTGCTAATTTAAAAAAAGTGACTTTTTATCATTTGTTTGCAAAACAAACTGACTTATTTGCATAACCTCAAACATTTTCTAATTTATTTGTATTTATGATTTAATGTAAGCTTTTCGAATTTTGTTAACTTTCGGCAAACAAAATGGAAATGGAAATGGATAAACTGGGATGTAATGAGTTGGTGTTATTTTACTTAAGCCGCCGTTTTCAAGAAAAGCAGTTTTTTCTGGGCTATCATGCTATTACAAAAGGTGAGATGTTTGTAGTTTGACTGCTCGGATGTTCAAAGAAACAGAGGCTTTCTTCGGTTGTCAACCATGTTGAAAAACAAATTTTGTGCTGTTGATATGTGCGAAAGTTTCATGAAACTCTTAGAAGAAAAAACGCGTCTTTTTTGCAATTATTTACCAAACAAAGACGAAAATTATGGAATTATTATCCGTTTCTTACTGATGAAGTTGTTTTAGGAATCAAAGCCAACTGTGTCGACCAGCAGCCGGATTCTAACTTTCGCTATCGCTAAAATGTGTTAAATGCGAAAGCTAACATTTTATCCGAATTTTTGGCTATCCCCAATAATAGCGGTTCTGTCCTCCCTTTCGCTAAAAATAACTTAGCCTAAATTTTAGTATTTTACTGCAAGTAGCGCTGTACAACAACAGCAGCTTTCAAAATTTGCTTGCATTTTATTGATGGTAAATAGTCCATTTTAATGGTGATAAATAGTGAAAAGGAAGTATGTGATAGCAAAAAAAAAAAATGCCAGCCTCAATTTCGAAATTTGTAGCTCCAGGTGAATAGAGCTTTGAACACTCTTTTCGTAAACTAGTTTCAAAAACTTCGTATTCTTTTCATGAAGTTACCAGCAATTTTTGGTAAATGTGTTACAATGCAGCATTTGCATTCTGAATATAAATAATATCAGTGGACAATTTGGGAAAAATCTTAAGGGAAAATGAAGTGTTTTATGAAGACTAACTGCTTTAGGAATCACTCCTCAAGGCATAACTGCGAGACATGTGGTAAATATTTTTTTTTGTAATTAAAGGACTTCGATAATATATATATATTTTTAATCCCTTGATGAAACCATTTATGTACATATGACCATACTTATTTTATTTATGTAGCTTAACCCTCTCCGGGTTGAGTATGGTAAGAAAATAACTTGTTTCAAAACCAAGCTATTTGGATAATGTTTTCGAGAACTACCTAAACACATATACTCATCACTTGAACATAAAAGAGTCTGTTTTACGAAAGTCAAGTCATGTTTTTACATTTCATTTACTGACTTTACACTTTTTTAACGGTTTCCATCCTTTTACATTTAAAGAACGCTATAATGCTAGATGCTATTAATTTCGCACAGAAAAAGTAATCATTTGACCTAATGTGGCATGACATGATAAACCTTCTCTTTTGTAGTCCATTCGCCTAAATATTTAGTACCTTTTTCTTAGTTGTTGTACATCAAATTTTCTGCATTCCTTTTAGTAGCTACATAGGCATATATATATTTTTTTAGGATTAGGTATTGAATTTGCTGAATTTTTCTATTCTTAATTTTGTATTAATTCCTAAGCTTGCGATTTCGAAGTTTCCTAGGCACATCATTTTATTTATATACTAGCAGACCCGGCGACTTTCGTCCCGCCCAAATTTAGATTTTTAGTTTAAACGTTTTCTCCAACAGTCCACGTTTACGTTTTTTATTTGCACATTCATTGGCTAAGATTATGGTTTGGTGGTCGTTTGCCGCCTTAAATAACCTAAGGAAAGTGTTATGTCCATGAAGAAGTTCCCTATCGGCAACAATGATCCGGATCTATAGTGAATCTGCTCTAGAAACTTTTTCTTATAGTTGGTGGCAATTTCAAAATGGGTGAGTATCATTTTTCAACAGAAATCCTACATATGTATGCATGTATGTACTTACACAGACTTATTTCAGATGAAATACCTTAAAAGCCAGTTTCATGAAAACAATTTAAGTGAAAAAGATTTTTTTCTATCAGGTTCCATATTTAATTCAAAAAAAAAAATAATAAAAATTCATTAAATTGCTTTCACGAAACTGCCTTTTAAGGTATTTCGACAGGTGGTGATTTGAGATTTAACACTGCACAACTCAACCCTGGTGTCTTCGCACGAAGCTTTAACGCATAATAACGTTGGCAAATCATATCCATTGGGCCAATCGTAACACACAAGAGTTAGATATACTCAATGGTTCAATAGGTCGATTTAGTCTGACATTCACCGTACCTTTTCTTACTTGTCGATTTTTAGTAATAACTCGACCTCAGCACCATCTGGCAGCTCTTTTTTGCAATGGGACTGCCTTTACCGTTTCCAATACATATTTTGAATATTCGCCAAATCGGTTCATAAACAAGTAAGAAAGTCTAAGTTCGGGTGGAGCCGAACATTAAATACCCGGCGCAAGTATTAAATATATGTTTTTTCACCTTACCGCTAGATGGTATCAATTGTGAGTAAATAAGCGTCCTTAAATTTCGAAATATTGCAGTTTCAAGCATTTCTGAAATTTACCGTTATATGAAAAGCGGCCGTAATTTTAGTCCGATTTCAATAATTTTCAACGTTTTGCTTTTATGTAGCAAGCACAATAAAAATACCGAGTTTGGTACAAATTGGTAGAACGGTTATCGATATACATATGTATATGTGATAAACTCCTGCGCAATTCCATTTAAAGGGCCTAACAAGACATCCGATCGCCGCGCAAATACTTTCCCTCCTTTACTCTCATCGTTCGGGTCAAGTGTGAGTAAGCATAAACCAGTTTCTGCAAGCGTACGTACATAAACTACCGATCAATAGCAAGACGCGTAGAGTATTTACTTTGCCTTCCGCAACTACTGCGAGTAAAAGGTATTTGACAGTAGAGTACTCTACTGGTAGTGCTTGAGTATTTTCGAAGAAAACATACATTTGTGGCAAGAATGATAGCAGAATTTTAAGGATCACGCATTTGTGGTATCTGAATAAAACGAAGGACAGGAGTGTAGTGGAGCGATGAAGAGAGCGACGAGCAAAACGTACTTTCAACTAAAATGCTGATATACATACATACCCAAGAATGATAGAATACAAGATTGCGCCAATGAGAGAGGACTTTTGAGCGTAATTTTTGCGTGACGTCATCTTGGTGCAATTGCGAGAGAGAAATGCCAAAACGGATATAAAAATATGTAAACAATGCAGAAAAATGTGTTAATTTTAATATTACATGGGTCAATTTTGCAGGAATCAATAAATATACATAGATTGATTAATTAGGAACACGTAGCAATAATTTTGGACATGTAGCCCTTTAGATAAGTACGATTTTTAGCACATGAAAAAATGGATGTATTAACAGTGTTTGCAATTTCATGTAGACCAAAAGGAAGGTTTGCAGCAAAGTGAATTTTTGGACTTGCCATTTTAAAAAGCTATGCAGAGTGCATATTTATATTTGTGGACGGTAGCCAACCGCCATAAACTCCACAGCTGTTGACTCCACAGGTTTTATTTGATGACTTTTGTACCATTTCCCAGAGGATGCATGAGTGTGGCTTTTTTGGAAGCAAATATTCTATGTCAGCAAAACATAATTTAAGCTGAACTTTTGAATGTATAATAATTTGGGCACTGTTTTGTATTAGGTACGAAACAGCGCGGTAAGATGCCGCTTGAATTAGCGCCTGGCGACCTTATCCACTGGTGCATTACCTCATACCAGCACTAAAAGAATCAGGTACTAACAAAAATGAGTAGGTAGTGAAGTTCATGTATCTATTTACTGTAGACACTGCTTTTGTATGTATGCCATTGCCAGCAAACTAAACCAGCAACTGTCTACATTCACCAATATTTCCACCTACGACAATTCACCAAGAAAAGGCCAACATAGTTCAATGTAGAAGCTCATAGCTCACACACATAGCACAAAGCTCGATTTGGTGTTTAATGCATGTCCTCCCCGGCAGAACTGCTTCCACTTTTTCGCCAGGTTTGCGTCCGTAGGAAACGAAAAAAAACTTATATAGCACGCTTTCCTTTTGTTTTCACTATTACACTTTGCCACTACACACTTCATTTTGCTTTTTAATGTCTCAATAATTGTTTAAAGCCACGCAGAAATATTAACGCATATACATATATTAAAATTGTTATTTGGTTTTTTCGTATGCTCACATTCAACAATTGCACCAAGATGACGTCACGCACACAGCTCATTCTGTCAAAATCACAAAGAGCGGATTAGCGGTACCGCGATTGGCGCAATCTCTATAGGCTTTGTTATGCATACTTGGCAGTGCATGCACTGCTATACCATTTTTACGTAGAAATCAAAAACCAACAGACTTCTACGTATGTACTGCTGTGCGTTGGATAACCGCTCACACGCGGAGCTCATTTAACAGATTTCTTATGTGATAACTCTCAAGCCATGCCAAGTATGCATAACAGAGCCTTATTTCTCTCAATCGTGATACATACCTAAGTACATATGTATGTATGTGCATAGCTACGTATGTGCATAGATACGTATGTGCATAGATACGTATGTGTACATATATATGTAAGTGTCCGCATATATTTTTTCTCGTCACTTGTTCTGTCGCTTCACTGCAGCAAAACCAAGTTGTGGGGAAACCCCTGACGATATGCGTACAATTGAAACCATGGGTTTGAAGATAGCGCAAATTGATGTGAAAGTTTCAATTTCATATTAAATATATTTATGTATGCATGTACATATGTACATATGTAAAAATGTAGTTTCGATTTAAAAAAATCGGATAAAGTTTTTCTTTCGCCATTCATACACCTCTAATTTTAGTATTTATTAAAAAAACTCAATGAAATTCAAAAACTCTATCTTGCATTTGGTTTTACTCAATACCAATTTTAGCTGTCGCAGTGTTATCAAAAAAAAAAAAAAGTTATCAATAGGTAGGTTCAGAAGGCGCAGCAGTTGAGCGCAACCGTTGCTAAACAAAAATCAGTGATCGTTATGCGTCTTTTGAACGACTTCATACATTAGCTGTCAAATTCAACTCTCAAAGGTACACACCAACATGTTGTCTCAAATGATCAGAAAAATATTACGATCATCTAACACGCAACTATTCAGTTGATCAGAAGCACGCAAAACGCGTTCAGAAGGTGCAATCGCACCAGTTACTGAGCTGTTTCGCCTTCTGAACGTGCCAAATGAAAATTCGTTTCTCTTGAAATCAAGTTATATGGCTGCGTATGTATGTACATATTCCGAATTGTTTTTTTTTATTTGTAAAGGCTCTCAAGAAAAACTAAAAATTCATATAAAATTACGCACAATAAATGGAAAATAAATTTTCTTCTATAAAAAATTTCTTAAATCAGTATGCAGCTCTTAAGAAAAAAATGCTCGTACATCTCGTCGCTACCATGTCCAACTATCGAATGTGAAAATCGGCACTTTTCAAAATTTTGATTTGCCACTAATAATTTTATTTCGTATAGCAGCATTGCTTAAGTTATTGTTTTTGACAACTTATTTGTTGGTTAATGACTGCAAATAGTTTTATAGAAAATTAGAGACGAGAAATAATACTTTCATAAAAATTTAAGTACATACATAGATTTAAAAAGCTGCTTGAATACAAAAGTTTTATGAAAATGTCACATTAAACAACTGTGTAAATCTACGTTATTTTTTATAAATAAGGCCGTAAACATTTCCTTACATCGTCAATTTCCATATTCTATTTTTACTCTTTCAATTTCACTGACCAGCGCTGCAAACGATATCAACTAGTAGGCTAACAACCAGAATTGAAATTTAATACGCAAGTACTTACCGTACTACAAGTATACATAGAGTAAATTTGCTACTCCCTTTTGTCAGCAGCAAATATCTCTCGTACGCGATGAGAGAAAGTAGAGTACGTACTTTGGTGGAGTAATAGCAAGTACGTCAAGTATTTACTCTCTCAACGCCAAGTAGTGTATGTATGCGGAAAAAGAGTAACAATGTGTTGGGAGTAGAGTACAATGCAAATAGTACTTATTGAACGAAATGCGGCAAATACACTTGCGCTGGACTCTAATATGTGATCCTAAGTGGGCGGTGCCACGCCCATTTTCCAAAATTTTACCATAAACGTATTTCTTGGTAAAGAATTGTTGCAAGCATAAATTTTGAATAAATTTGCTTTAATATTTACTGATTTATCGAAGATTTTGTATTTCTCTAAATTACCGTTATATGGGATGTGGGCGTGGTTATTTTCCGATTTTTTAAATTTTCGGCCATTTAGTATGCTGTACTAGGGCCAACAACTGTGCCAAGTTTGGAAGAAATTGGTGCAGCGGTTACCAAGATATACACATGTAACCATAAGTGGGCGTGGCTATGCCCATTCTCCAAAAATTTATAATATTCTGATTTTTCGTCTAAAAATTGTTGTAAATGTCAATTTTGGGTGAGTAATCTTCAGTACTTACTAAAATATGGCAGTTTTCGTATTTCCGAAAATTACCGTTAAATGGGATGTGGGCGTGGTTATTGTCCGATTTTTTAAATTTTCGGCCATTTAGTATGCTGTATCAAGGCCAACAACTGTACCAAGTTTGGAAGAAATTGGTGCAACGGTTACCAAGATATACACATGTGACCATAAGTGGGCGTGGCTACGCCCATTTTCCAAAAATTTATAATATTCTTATTTTTCGTCTGAAAGTTATTACAAATATCAATTTTGAGTGAATTGTCTTCAGTAGTTACTAAAATATCGCAGTTTTCGTATTTCTGGAAATTACCGTTATATGGGAAGTGGGCGTGGTTACTGTCCGATTTCACCCATTTTCAATACCAACCTACCTTGGATTAACAGAAACCTACATACCAAATTTCATTGAGATATCTCGATTTTTGCTCGAGTTATCGTGTACACGGACGGACGGATAGACGGACAGATGGACAGACGGACGGACAGACAGACATGGCTTAATCGATTTCTCTATTCATTCTGAGCATATATGTATACATTTGTCTATATCTATCTCGATTCGTTTTGGCTGTTACAAACAACCGTTATGTGAACAAAATTAATATACAATTGTGCACAAGTGCGCTCGGGTATAAAAAGACTTTTAGTAATAACTCTACTCCAGCGCCAACTGGCGGGTTAATTTGTGAAACTAAACTATCCAGAGACCCACTTGAGTACTTATTATGAAAAATTCGGTTTATATGGGAGGCGCCACGCCCCACAGTGGTTCGGATAGCAGATCTAGCTGGACGAAAGTCAAAATCTTTTTTTGTTTTTAAAATACTTAATGGTACTTGGAATACATTCCTGACAATACATTCAAATAGAAATTGCATTTATTAAAGCATTAACATATGAAAAGAAACAACAAAAGGTAAGTCAACGCCGCCTATTTGAGAACTCTATTTTAAAAGCTGAAATTTAACTTAAAAGATTGCTAATTGCACTGACAAATATTTGCATAATCGCAAACTGACTTTATAAACAAAAAATTACACTTATTCCGCTATAGACTCAGGGGTCATAACGCAATTTATGTCCACATTGGTATAAGCAAATTTATTCTGAAAAATCGTCGTTTTGATTAATTAAAAAAATAAATTAAAGAGTAGGAAAAGTAAAGGCCCCCGAAGGCCGTTAAAAAACCACTTGCATATTATTCTTTACACCTTCGCAAATGCAGAGGGTAAGTTCGATAACCAAGTCTAACCAATTGGCTTAGATATTTACATTTTACTGACGGTATGTCAAATCTCAAAATTCAAAAGTAATTATTAACAGGAATGTATCTGAATATAAATATAAGATCAGTGGCGGATCCACGGGGGAGACGGGGGGAAGGGGTTGTGTGTTAAAACAGAAAAATACTTGGAGTTATAAAACCTTTGGTTATGTAAGAGTTAAAAAAAATAGTACCTCGCGAATTTTCTGCTTTCTGAAATTAAAAAATTATACAACAGGCATGCCAATCTTTAAGCGCTGTTATAAAATTTTTTCTGAAATTTATTTGTGTTTCTTGCTGTGATCTTAAATTTTAGTCATGGTAAATAAAATCTTAAGAAGTGAGTTGTTTGACATTTGGTGTTGCCGAAACTTCTAAAAGACAACAAGGTGTCCGTGATTATGTGATTAGTAAATTGAAAGAAATATCTAATGAAAATGCTCGTTCCGAAGTAAATAAAGTAAATTAAGTAAATGACTTTAGATTCGTAATCAGCAACCCAGAAAATCCCCAGATACACAGTTACATAGAAATCTACCGATTTTTTTTAATTTTCGTCCGCCATATTGGTTCCGCCATTTTGAATTTTTGGTAAATGACTTTAGATATGTAATCAGCGACCCAGAAAACCCCCAGATACCCAGTTTCATAGAAATCTACCGATTTTTTTTAATTTTCGTCCGCTATATTGGATCCGCCATTTTGAATTTTTGATAAGTGACTTCAGATTCGTAATCAGCGACTCAAAAATCCCCTAGGTAAGAAGTGGTGTAAAGATCCATCAACGAGTATTTGTTTAAATAGTTTCGTCCAGCTAGATTTGCAATCCGAACCACTGTGCGCCCCATTTTCAAATAGTCTGAATTTTTCTTTGTGAGTATGCGATTGATTTCATATATCTCCATACAAAGTTCCAATGCTGTACCATGAACACCTCCAGAGAAATGCAGTATGAAAAATTTGTATTGTATGGGAGGGCCCACGCCTTTTTACAATAGCTCCAATTTCAAGAGTATGCGATTGATTTCATATACATATTACCTCCATACCAAGTTCCAGTACTCTACCATGAACATATTCAGAGATATACAGTAGGAACAATTTGGTTGCATATGAGGTGCCACGCCCCTTTTCCAATAACTCCTATTTTTCTCCATGAGTATGTGATTGTTTTCATATATTTTCGTACCAAGTTCAAAAATTTTACCATGAACGCTTCCAGGAATATGCAGTATGAAATATTCGGGTTGTATAGGAGGTACCACGCCCTCTTTTTCAATAGCTTCAATTTTTCTGCAAGCATATTTTTATTTATTTTTTTTTTTTTGAACTCATATTTTTATTGCGATCTGTTTTTTTTTCTTTTTAACATTAAGCAATATTTGAAACTTAAATACTAAATAAGAAAATAATCATGTATGGAGTACACCCAGTGGCGCAACCATATTCTATTCGCAGGTATTCAATGTTATTAGATATCTAATATTGATTTCCTTTTAAGGCGCTGGAATGACACTGTATGAGAAGAGAGTGTAGAAATAAGAGGATTTGGGTGATCATGAATTTTTTGTCGGTGCGCCAAGGCGTGCTTTTTAATTTCGGAAGCAACAGTAGGGATTTTAAGGCCACGGTGTATTTGGTTGTTTGTGACACAGATCGGAGCGTTCACAATCATTCTAAGAGTTTTTGGTTGGAATCTTTGGAGTATTTCTATATTGGAGGTTGCTGCAGAGCCCCATAATTGTATTCCGTATGTCCATACTGGTTTTAAAGCCCATGAGTAAGAGCTTACTCTCGAGTGAGACTTGAGACTTCGGGTTCAGTAACCAATGTAAATTTCTGAGCTTCATTCCCAGTGCTTTGCGTTTAGTGAAAATATGAGTTTTCCACGTAAGCTTGCTGTCGAGGTGCATGCCTAAGTATTTTGTCGCATCACGCTGTGGAATATCCACGTTATTGAGTTTTACGGGCGGGCAGGTTTTACGTAACCTGGACAGACTTTGTTTCATTTGGCTTAATTCGCCAATCTTTCAGCCATTGTGTTATTTTGTTGAGGCCATTTTGGAGTTTAACCGAGGCGAGTTTTGGAAGGGTGTCCATTGCGTGAATTGCAGTATCATCTGCAAATGTACCAACAATTGCTCCTTCGGATGCTGGTAAATCATATGTGTATAACAGATAAAGGATGGGACCCATCACACTGCCTTGAGGTACACCAGCTGAACTTTCTTAAAGTTCAGACTGCTCCTCGCCTTGCTTAACAAAGAAAAATCGATTTTTGAGATAAGACTCGATAAAGATATAATAGTTTATCGCTCTTTATTTTGTAAAGTAAGCCAACATGCCATACTCGATCGAAAGCTTGAGATATATCGAGGAATGCAGCTGTACAATACTTTTTGTGTTCGAATGCAGTGTGAATGCAGTTTACAAGCCTGTGAACTTGTTCGATTGTGCTGTGTTTTTTCCTAAAACCGAATTGGTGATTATGGATAATCTTTCTTTGTTCTATTACTGGCATCAATCTTTTGAGAAAGAGAGTCTTCAGAATTTTAGAGGCGATGGGTAGCAAACTGATTGGACGATATGACTCAACTCTGTCTGCACTTTTTCCTGGTTTAGGAAACATTTTTACCTGGGAAACTTTCCATTGAGGTGGAACGAAACCAGATGAGAGAATTGCGTTATAAATATAAGTCAGGAAAGTGATTCCTTCTTCGGGGAGCTGTTTTAATATTTCTCCAGTGATTAGATCGTAACCGGGAGCCTTCTTAGCTTTGAGATTTTTGATCGCTTCCTTAACCTCAGCTTTTGAGAATTTTTTTTTGGGTGGGTCCATTTGGTAGGGTTGTTCGAGAGTCTGTCTTACTTTTTGTGCAGTATAGGGAGAGGGTTCAATTTCATGCGGAGCAAACACGTTTTTTAGGTGACGTGCAAATGTGCTTGCTTTTTATACCCGAGCGCACTTGTGCACAAGGGTATTATAACTTTGTTCACATAACGGTTGTTTGTAACAGGCAAAAGGAATCGAGATAGATATAGACAAATGTATACATAAATGATCAGAATGAAAAGAGAAATCGATTAAGCGGTGACTGTCTGTCCGTCCGTCCGTCCGTCTGTGCACACGATAACTCGAGTAAAAATTGAGATATCTTATCGAAACTTCGTACATGCACTTCTATTGGGCGTGGGACGGATGGTATTGAAAATGGGCGAAATCGGACAATAACCACGCCCACATCCCATATAACGGTAATTTCGAGAAATACGAAATCCTCGATAAATCAGTAAATATTAAAGCTAATTTATTCAAAATTGACGGTTGCAACAATTCTTTATCAGGAAATACGCTTATGATAAAATTTTGGAAAATGGGCGTGGCACCGCCCACTTATGACCACATTTATGTATATCGGTAACAGTTCTAGCAATTTTTACCAAAACTCGGTATGATTATTGTGCTTGCCACATAAAAGCAAACCGTTGAAAATTATTGAAATCGGACTAAAATTACGGCCGCTTTTCATATAACGGTAAATTTCAGAAATGCTTGAAATTTCAATATTTCGAAATTTAAGGATGCTAGTTTACTTAATATTTATACACCCGCTTATCATGTAGCGGTAGCTTTCGGAAAGGTGGAAAACATATATTTAATACTTGCGCCGGGTATTTAATGTTCGGCTCCGCCCGAAATTAGACTTTCTTACTTGTTCTAGATCACTTTTAGCCCATTGGTTGTTTTCTATTCTGATGGCGGGTTGTGCCAGAGTTGGCCTCTTTAATTTTTTTGCTGCTTTCCAGAGGGAATAATCGCTGGCAGCTGTTGCATCTAAGTTACTGAGGTAATGATGAAGTTGGGAATTGCGTTCTTTTTGCAAGATTTCTTTGAGCTCTCTCGTTAGCGTATTTAATCTTGTTTTGTCTTCAGGGTGTCTAGTCTGCTGCCACTTCTTTCTAGCCTGGCCTTTTTTTGTCAGTTTTTCTTTTACAAGAGAAGAGATTCTTGTACGCTGTGATTTGCTTAGAATGGGTGTTGATCTCCAAGCAGCTTGTTGGATGCAGTTATTGAAGTGTTCAACCGCTGCAATGATATCTTCGCTAGATTTCAGCGAGTGGTTCAAATTTAATTTTGAAGATGTTAGGCTTTGGAAGAGATTCCAGTCAGTTCTGTTGTTGTGAAGGGAACATTGAGAGTTTGAGTCAACAAGATTATTGCTTAGAGTGACCATTACGGGAGAATGGTCAGAGGATAAATCGAAACAGGGATTACATATTATTTCATTATCTGCAATACCTTTAAACACACAAAAGTCTATTAAGTCTGGAATTTTTTTGGTATCGGTTGGCCAATACGTTGGTGAGCCTGAGGAGGCTGAGTGAAGATTTAATCTTGCCATAGCCGCAAAGAGTTGTCGGCCTTTAGGAGTGATGAGGCGAGATCCCCATTGTGGGTGTTTTGCGTTGTAGTCTCCTCCAGCTAAAAACCTGCTTCCTAGAGTTTTGAAGAATTTAACATAATCTTCCGACTTGATCGCATGCTTGGGTGGGCTATATACTGCTGAGATTGTTATTTGGCCTTTCAAGTCCTCGACAACTATATTAGTAGCTTGGATAGCTTCTGTGCAGTATGAGTTAATATTCAAGTGATTAATATTGCTTTTTATTGATATAGCTGAGCCAGCATGTGCTTTTTATCGGGATGCATTGTGTGATAGAGTTTGTAGTTCGGTATTTGGAAATAGCTTTTTTCGGTGAAATGGGTTTCAGATATTAGGAGAATATCTATATTATCAGACCTGAGTAGCGTTTTAACCTCGAGTACGTGTTTTGATAGGCCATTAGCATTCCACAGGAGAATATTCATGGGATTGTAGGGATGCCGGACTTCGTCGTAAGGGTGACGAGAAGATTCATCATAGTTGTGATTTGTTGCATAACTTGCTTGAGAAGCATTATCATTTCTCGCATTTCGCTTGAGGCATCAGAAGCGTTTTCTTTTGATTGAGGGATTGAGTTACTAGGGTCTTGTGTGCTTTTCATCAATTGGGAGTAAGAAAGTAAATTTCGGGAAGGTTTCGAGACTCGATTGGGTGGAAGTGGAGCTGATTGCTGCTGGGTGGTACTTTTGGGATTGTTGTCCTCCATTTTTCTGAATGGTGGGTATTTAAGTTTCTGCAGATTTTTGTACACCATGCAGCCTTTATAGTTTGCTGGGTGATTTCCTTCACACAGAGCACATTTAACATCGTTGGATTTTGTCTTGCGCGAGCAATCTGCAGACAAGTGGGGGCCAGCGCATTTAATACATACCTACGGCAGTATGCTTTTGTGTGTCCATACTGTTGACAGTTAGCGCATTGCGGGATTTCACGTTTTGGGCGTGGGGGTTCAAATACAATTTTTGTGTTGAAGAGATATTTGATATCGTATATTTTCTTGTTATTAGGGTTTGCTTTTAGCTCTACAATGAACATTGGTACCGGTTTTTTCGTGTTTCTGTGTTTCATGTTGTAAATGTTAATAGGGATATGGCCGAGATTCTGTAGGGCTTCAGCGATTTCTTCGGTGCCAATAGACGAGTGCATATTTCTGAGTATAACTTTGAAATTTCTTTCTTGTTTTGGCTTGTATGTATAATACTCAGTGTTTTTTTGCTCTAGTTGCTGAACAATTGTTTTGTAGGCCTTGGGAGTTTTTGCTTGTATTTTAACTTGCTCATTGCTTATGAGCCTTAAGTCGTACAGACTTGGAGCAATTTCGGATAAAATATTCATTAGGGGGGTAATGTTGCTTACTTTATCAACGAAGATTGGTGGGGGCTTGGGATTATTTTCTTTGGGCTTTGGGTCTTCATCGTCATCTATTTCAAGAGATGAAAACCTATTTTCTTTAGACTGGGATTCGCCTAGCCAGTATTTATCAAGTTTTGCTTGTTTTTTGGTATTTAATGGCTTACCTGGGCTTTCTCGGGGCCTTTTTTGGGTTCTACTGTGATCCATTCCTTACCTGGGGTAGGTTTATCATTTGAGGCTTGCTGTTGGTACAGTAATTGTAATTGCTTTTGAAGTAACTCAATTTGATCCTGGATATTTGGATTTTTACTATTGGGCGAGGTGGGGCATTGTGAGCTCCACGAATTTGGTGACTGTCTTGAGATCGTCAGTTGTTGTTGCTGTTTCTGTTCTTTCTTTTCCGGTTGTTGCTGTTGCTTTTCCTGTTGTGTCTGTAATTTTTGCGGTGTTTCGGGCTGCAGAGGAAGTTGGGATTCTGGTTGCTGTTGCGACCTTTGTTGTCTATGCTGTTGTTGTTGTGGCTGAGACGATTCCTGCCCTCCCCTTTTGGGAGGGGCATTTTGAAACTGGGTGTTTTTGGGGTATTTTTATCTTTTATTTTTTAAATATTAGAAGTTCCCAAAACATAGCATACTTTTAGGCTGCCTGTACATCCACTACTGTTTTGTTGCTAGCACGTTTTTTATTTCTTTTCAACTCGGCGGAGTCTCACTTGAGAATTTATCACTCGCGCAGGTACAAATCTTTTATTTTAAATATCAAGCTCCACTTTCACTCAGAAAGCAATCCTTAGTGTCAATTGTTGTTAAATATTCACTGTATTATTTTCTTGTATTTTACTGTTTTTTTGATTGATTTATAACTTTGTTGCACCATGTGAAATTTCACGTCCACTCGGTAGGGTTACCAGGTAGTTGTAGCATATGCGATTGATCTTGTACATATCCGCACCAAGTTCCAGTACTTTACCATGAAGTTCCAGTACTTTACATGAACTCTTCCAGAAATATGGAGTATGAAAAATTCGGTTGAAGGTGCCACGCCCCCTTTTGAAATAGGTCAAATTTTTCTCCAATAGTATGGGATCGATTTCATATGTGCCAATAGCAAGTTCCAGTACTCTACCATTGTAGCAATAGTTATATTTCATGTACATAATACACTCTGTCTAGGCCATAAGTTATTGTTACGTGTATGTTAGTGTGTCTAGACCATAAGCGGTATGTTTAATAGTTTTTAAGCAAGTTGGCAAAAAACAAGAGAAAAGACGCTTGAATAAAATGGCAGATCGAATATACCTCATCACCGAAACGGACGTCTTTATTGGTTCTCTGTATTTATGTGCATGTGCAAGCCATTCTGCTGCATCAGAAGTGGTCTTTGAATCCACATTTTATTAGAAAAGTTTTGACTAAAATTAAAGTAAAGTGAGACTACAGTTAAAGTAAAGTTATGGAGGAGAATAAAAATAAAATGCAATCAAACACGATCGACCCGAAAAGATACTCCCTACTTCAGCTGAAGGAGTGGAGCAAAGTTGTGGGAATTAGCGGAAGCGGCGCTAAGGCTTCGCTGGCGGCAAGGCTCAACGAGCTGACGGCGGAAGCTAGAGGACTTTGTCCAGAAGTCAGCAAAGACAACGGTGAGCAAAAAAAGCAACGGAGTGAAAATTACGAGCAACGGGATAATATAACGGAACTAGACGATAGCGAAGTAGCGGACAACGTAGAGGCAGAGAAGCAGAGCGACGGCGCAAGTGGTACAACGAGCGTACAAAATGACGACGCAGGCGCAGTAACGGAAATGAGCGTCAGCAGAGGCGCAAGTCCAAAAGACATAGCATATGTGGGCAACAAGGATGTAGTGTGTGAACAAAGTGGTGACGATGGTGCGATGTGCCTTGAAAGTAATTCCGGTAACACAAAGAACAGGAAATTTTAAGAAAATAAATCCAACTGCTGAAACTAGAAAAACGTATACGAGAAAATAGCCCTGTTCGCGTACGCACTATCCAGTAAATCTAGTACCAATTTTACTGGTTTTTTATGTTTTTATGGATGTCATTTTCGTACGCAAAAACTTGCAAGAAACTAGCAAAGGAGGCGAAATTGAGATAGCAAAAATGACAGTTGAACTTGCAAGTTTTACTGAATTTTTACTGGATAAATTTTTACTAGCAACTATTTGCTAGTAAGAAAAACAGCTGACGGCATGATGCTTACTGTAATTCAATTAACAAAATAACTGTTTGTGGTGCTTTTAGAGTTGCAATTGACAAAATAAACCTATTCAAATATATAATAAGATGGAAAATACTAGTTTTCTAAGAAAATTGCATCGGAAAATAACAAATTAATCAACTGTTCATAAAACTAGCAAATTCTTGCTGGTTTTGCGTTTTCGTACTTTCTTGCATATTTCACTCATTGGGAGTAAATATTGGCTTACTCTCCGAAATTTGGTTACTGGCAAGTTACTGGATATTCTTTGCTGGAGAATACGAAAACACAGCTAATAACAAAATGACGACATGTGAAGTTCCGTTCGACGTAATAAAGGAAATTATTCCGGAATACAACGGGGGCGATGATTTTGACCTGTGGCAGTCGCAGGTACAGCATTTTCAAACGGCATTACACATCGATGGGCATCGTTGGGCATCGTCATTCGTCTCAAAGTAAAGGATGCTGCAATACCTTGGTACAATTCAAAGAGATTGTACTCCAACAGCGTTGACGAACTTTTAAGTGAGATGAAGGTTATGTTCACAAACCACGAAGAGACGCGACGCAAATTTGAAAGGCGACTGTGGAAATCTGAAGAAACGTTTTCCGAATATTACAACGAAAAGTGCTTGCTGAGTTCAGGACTGGAGCTGAGTGACGACGAGTTCATCGAGTACCTGATCGAGGGAATACCCGATAAGGAGCTGCGAACACAAGCAAAGCTGCAAAATTTCGCAACACCAATCGACTTGGTAAGGGCTTTTCGCACCATTGAGCTACCACAACGATCGAGTTTAAAAGCAAGTACACGCACAGAAGAAAGGTTACGCTGACACAATTGCAACTTTTTTTTTGTAGAGGTGGCACAAGGCATTGAAAGCCGAAAAGTGTGGGACTTGCCTTTCGGCTCACCGCACTAAAAACCCACACCTGCTCCGTTTCCCTCCCACCGTGCAACTACCGTAAGGTATTACTTCGCGGAGAGGGAGCGGCCTATTGCCAATCTATGAAATTCTGCGGAGTTGTTCCGCTCGACGCAGTTTAGATAAAATTGTGCTTGCCAAATTGCAAACAACGGACCATTTGCCATTGCTGCAAGTACCTCTGTGTCACCTCTTCGCGTCTCGTTTGGTTTATAGGCCTGGGGCCTGTCACTTCCACTAGAATGTCAATGGGGCGGAGTCCTGCCACCACTAGTGCTGCTTCTTCGGACGTAGTTCGGAATGCACTGCATACTTTGATAGCGCAAAATCTGTGCAAATACTTTGCTTCTTGTACATATGACGTCTTGCTGAATGCTTCATACCAGATTTGTGCACCATAGAGCAGCACACTGCGCACGACGCTTGCGTATAGCTGTCTACGCTATTGTTTCGGGCCTCCTACGTTCAGCATAACCCTTGTTAGTGCCCCTGACACCTTTTCGGCTTTCTCGACAGCATAATCAATGTGCGCCTTGAAGGTAAGCCTCGCATCAAACATTATGACTAGGTATTTTAAGGCCACCTTTGACGTAATTTCCTGTTGACCAACATTTATAGTCGCCACTTCTCTGACTTTTCTACTGCTTACTAGAACTGTCTCGGTTTTTTGATGCGCAAGTTCGAGTCCTGTTTCGGCCAGCCATGCTTGGATCTGAACGATTGAACTATTTTCTGCGAAAGTTATTTCTTCTAGATGCTTCGCTACCACCACTAGCGCTATATCGTCAGCAAATCCAACAATTTTCACTCGTTGTGGCAAGGATAGTCGGAGTACACCATCGCACATGATATTCCAAAGTATTGCACCCAGAACCGAACCCTGTGGTACTCCAGCCGAGACTTTATGTTCTTTGACAGCGTTCTCCGTATTGTTCAGTAGCACTCTATTTGCTAATTAGTTGTCTACAATCTTGCGAAGGTATGCGGGTACCTGGAATCTGCGTAGAGCGGCGTTTATGTGTTTCCAACTTGCTGTGTTGAACGCATTTTTTACATCGAGGGTGACAAGCAAGCAATACTCCTTTGCTCCTCTCTTCCAACTTTCGCCACTGATTGCATCTTTCGCCAACTGCTTTACTAAACTGGCTGCATCTAGTGTTGACCTCCCCTTTCTGAAGCCGAACTGTGTCTCTGAGAGGCCTCCCTTTTTCTCGATTGCTTCTAACAATCTATCGCTGATTAAGCGTTCGAACAACTTACCCGTCGTATCCTGCATGCATATAGGACGATATGCTGAGGGATCTTCTGGTGGCTTCCCAGGTTTCGGCAATAAAACTAGCCGCTGGCGCTTCCATACATCAGGAAATACTCCTTCTTTAAAGCATTCGTTAAAACTATCGACGAACACTTCAGGGTTCGCAGCTACAGCAAGCTTGAGGACACGATTTGGAATTGCATCCGGCCCCGGTGATTTTTTATCTTTAAATCGACCATCGTAGCAGGAAAATTTTTCTCGCAAAACTTCATTGCATTGGGAATAACGCCTTTATTATCGCCTCCAGCTTATTTGGGCATAGTACCTGTGGTCGAACCGACGCTTTCAGCCTTTTCGTCACAACTTTATATGCTTTCACACAAGCTAGTAAAGCATTTTCGCTTGCTGAGCTTAATGGCTTGCTTAAGCTCCTTGCGTTTAACTCTTAACATAGCATGTTCGTCGGTAAAGCTTTCAGACCTTCTGGCACGCTAATAGTTTCTTCTCTGTTGCATTGCAGTCGCAAGTCCGCTATTTGCTCATTCCACCAATAAACTGGTGCACGTCGGCTGGTCGGGTATTTTTTCTTCATCGAAGTATCGCACGCTTGAGTGATTTTGGCCATGAGGTAGTTCGCCATGTTACTAGCTCCGTGGGGTAACGAAATGCCAGACATCATGGATACTCGCGCCTCTTCGTCTAGAGAGTTGACCTTCCAACCTGTTGTTGCTCTTGCACTGGCTTTTCTGCTCTCTCTCTCCTCCTGTATCGAGAAAAAGATAGCCATGTGGTCGCTGAGTGTACTCGTCGTTAACCTCCCAAGACGTGTGTCGAAAAATCCTGCTGCGGATAAATGTGAGTTCAATAATGGACCCCATCCCATCCGTGCTGAATGCAAATTTGGTACCCGAGTTGCATAGTGCCACATCCAAAGACGATAGTGCTGCAAGAAGAGCTCTTCCTCTGGCGTTAGTTCGTCGGCTTCCCCATTGCAAGGCCCAAGCATTGAAGGCGCCGGCTATTAATACGGGTGATCTAGTCCGGGCATCAAAGATAAGCTTATCCATGACGGCTTCGAATTCATCGAGGGTAAAACTAGGCGGTATGTAGCAGCTACATACGACTAATCCAGAGACTCGAACACATACAAAACCTACGTCTGCC
>NW_023458734.1:28136-31999 GCF_013731165.1 Rhagoletis pomonella
ATACGACTAATCCAGAGACTCGAACACATACAAAACCTACGTCTGCCTTTAGTTGTTCCATGTGAAGGGGCGTTATGGCGCAGCTCCACACCGCTGCTCGACCGGCATCGTCCTGGGCCCATATTTGGCAGTCCCTTACCTTGTATGGTTCACTTAGTAGCGCTATGTCAACATTGTGATCAATCACCGTCTGCTCCAATAGCTCCTGTGCAGCTTTGCAGTGGTTCAGGTTAAGCTGCAAGACCTTCATGATGTCCGGGATTTTTGTATCGCCTCTATATAGTACGGACAGTCTTTTCTGCCTGTCTTGTGCCTTACGTCTGGCTTTTTGTTTCTGGAGCAGATTACGCACCGTTTCTCCTTCTTACATACGTTGGCTCTATGGCCTATATTACCGCAATTGAAGCACGCCCCTTTCGAATCGTGAATGCATTTACAATTTCTTGCCAGATGGCCAAACTCTAGACATTTGAAGCATTGTGTCGGGTGCATTTTAAGTCTTATTTGACAGACTACCTACCCTACCCGAACTTTGCCCACTGCGATCAATTTGCTCGCCATGGCGGCTGGCAGCAGCAGCGTTGCTGTCTTCGTGCCACTGTACGCGCTTCCCAATGACTTCACGGCTTCTACAGTAATTTTGCTGCCATCGACCTCCCTTTCTAAGGCAGAACAGAGCTCTTGCTTGCTTATTAGCTCATCTAAGTCCTTGACTTCTACCGCGGTTTTTGCGGTCAGGGTCTCTACCGTCGCTTTTCTCCCAGCGTTTCCTTGACCGCTTGTTGAACCTCCACTGTGTGCGAATCCGTTGGTTTGGCCAATTGGAGGAGTAGCTCCCCATTGCCGGTTTTGCGTACTTTGGTTACCACGTCTTCCAAATGTTTTAATTGGGGATCGTTTTTTAAACCTCGCAGTATTTCTGCATACTAACTGCCGTCATGACTTTTTATTACTATCGCATCCGGCTTTGGCAACTTGGGTTTCGACTTCGACCTTTCTTTCCTTCTACTGTCTTCCATTGGGGTTCTTTACCATCGTTCGCCCCATTTGCTCGGTTTTTCTCTTCGCTTACGTTCGCTGGCGTCATTACTTTTTCCTGACGTTCTATCGCAGTGCTTGGCTGCTTTCCAGTTTTACTCGGTATACCGCTCCCAGGGATTTTTTGAGGCGTAGTTTGGTAAGCGACACTCAACACGTTTCGCGGTAGCGCATTCTTTGTTTTGCCATACAGTATGGCCAGCTCGGCAATGATATCGCGCATAGGTTGGTGAATGGACCTTCTTTTGCCGTCTTCCAGCATTTCCACCAACTCCCGTATTTTAACTCCCAGAGTAACCCACGCGGTAGGTTGATCTTCTGCTTGGGCGATATGCGCGCCTGGAGATGATGGCAAGGGTCTTGTAGGCGAGCTCGCCAGTCTGGGGCGCTTTCCAAAAGGATTTATGACGTCCGCACTCTCGGTTGCCAATATACCACCACCTGCTGCATTTCCACCCGCCTTCGCATTTCGCCCCGGTGGAGGCGACCTTGTAATAAAAATACTCACAAACCCACAGGGCTATTTTGCTACCACCCTAGCTTCAGTCAATATCTGCTGTTTGGTTTGGTACTTCGCTAAGTTTGCTTTAACTATTTGACTACCACTGGCCGAACCAAACTGTTCCCACTTTTAACGAGGAGATCAGCTGTATTTAACGCTTTATTTGTAAACACGGCATATTTCTGCTATGTCGCTCGTAAAATGTTTTCCAGTCTGCAAGTCCGCGAAAATTGTTAATATTTTATATTTTGTGATTACAAATCACCATATAAATGATTCCACACGCGCGACCGTCACCACGACTACGGAAACGACGCACTGCAATCTTTCCGGGTAAGCCGCAAGTGTTTAATCACGTTTGGGTGGCTATCTCAGTTTATATTTTGCGTATTTCAGGAGCTCCACTTGGAAGCTGCCAATTCTACCGCGACGTGGTACAATTGCATCTGTACAGGGCACTTCGCGAAAGAGTGCAGGAAGCCAAAACGGGAATTTGGGTCGTGTTATGCGTGATGACAACAAGGGCACCTGGCAATTGAGGTAAATACAAGAAGAAGGCCACGGATAAAAAGTTTGTAAGTTATTTCAATATAAGTATTTTAACACAACCTAAAATAGATATGTTTATAGAATGCCTAATTGACTCGGGGAGCCCTATAAGTATAATCAAAGAGGTTTTTGTTCCTGGACGAGTGCGTTTGGATAAAGTTATGAATTCTTATTTTGGATTAAACAAATCTACATTAAAAGTAATTGGAAAAATGTATGTTTCGGTTAACGTTTTGAAAAAAAATTTTATGATTGAAATTGTAGTGGTTCCTAATGAATCTATATGTTACCCAGTCGTACTAGGTAGGGATTTTATAGACATAAGTAACGCAAAGTTGAAAATTGGAAATATTGAATTAACACATAAAATATCACAAGTTGATACTGGAAGCAATGTATTTAAAGTTGATAACATTAACGAGGGTGTGATAGCAAATAAGAACGCACGTAATGTAAATATAGTTAACGATACATTTCAAAGTGAAGACAATGAAAGTAACGAAATGATAAGGTCATATCACAGATTTTGGAGCTAAATGTACACGATGCGAATACTTTCGAATATAAGATAGGCGAAGAAACTAGTTTTTGTGACAGAAAGAAATTTGAAGAGATATTCCGCAAAGAATAAGTACAGCCACATAGACCCGCAAACCCTATGGTAAAACAGGAAATAAAGCTGCCATTGGAAAACAATAAGCCATTATGTTTCTAGGGCCAACTTTCAATTTCCTATAGGGTAGTTTAAGGAGCTTTTCGGCCGGTTCAATAAAAAGCAAACAATGTTTCTTTTTCCTCCTACGCGTTTCGATGTTTTTCACATCTTCCTCAGGGAGTCTGGTGTTTATTGAAAACAATACATAAAAAACAAACAATTAGGCACATATGTATGTAAATAAAAATTATAACAAGTACAATACGTTGGTGTAACAATTTTTCCCGCAAAACATAACTTTCATTGAACATCAAACAAAGAAAATATAACAAAAATACACACTGATTTCAACTTATTATATTTAAGTGTACTTCTGCTCGTCTGTTCTCCTATTGACCATTATTGCTGTCCTGTATGCGCAATTTATATTGTCGACGTCTTCCTTAAAATTCATTGCATTCTGTATTTTTTGTTGTATTCGCAAACTTTCTAATGTAAGTCGAGTTCTATCTCTGTTCTCCACATCTAATATTTTCGCGTTTTCAAAGTCTGCTGTATGCCCGCTATTCGTTAAATGTTGTGCTAATGCAGTCGTTGTCTTCTTATTTCTTGCGTCGGTTTTATGTTCGCTTATTCTAATACCGAGAGCGCGCTTCGTTGTGCCTATGTATATTTTATTGCATGCTTCGCTAGCTTTACCATTGTATTTTATTTCGTAAACCACGTTATGTTGTTGTTCTTTGTTTATTTCGTCTTTTGTTTTGCTAAAAATTCTATTGATCATTCTATGTGGTTTATGTGCAAATGTTATGTTTTCGTTTTGGATGCTTTTTCGTATTTTTTTACTATCCGTTAATCCTTGTATATACGTGACGCCTGTGTATCTTTTGTTGTAGTTTCGGGTTGAGTGTTGAAATGCGCTGCTTTTGGCTTGTTTTTCGCTGTTGCTATCAACCTCTCAACAGCTTTGTGTGGATACCCGTTTTTATGTAATATGTTTCTAATTTTCCTGCTGTTGTCTTTTCTGAATTCCTGGTCACTTAAGGCGTATATTTTCTTAATGAGCTTCTTCTGCGTCCACGGATGGTTGGAATGATAATTGATCATTCTGGAGGATGC
>NW_023458734.1:32099-38477 GCF_013731165.1 Rhagoletis pomonella
ATACGACTAATCCAGAGACTCGAACACATACAAAACCTACGTCTGCCCTTAGTTGCTCCATGTGAAGGGGCGTTATGGCGCAGCTCCACACCGCTGCTCGACCGGCATCGTCCTGGGCCCATATTTGGCAGTCCCTTACCTTGTATGGTTCACTTAGTAGCGCTATGTCAACATTGTGATCAATCACCGTCTGCTCCAATAGCTCCTGTGCAGCTTTGCAGTGGTTCAGGTTAAGCTGCAAGACCTTCATGATGTCCGGGATTTTTGTATCGCCTCTATATAGTACGGACAGTCTTTTCTGCCTGTCCTGTGCCTTACGCCTGGCTTTTTGTTTCTGGAGCAGATTACGCACCGTTTCTCCTTCTTACATACGTTGGCTCTATGGCCTATATTACCGCAATTGAAGCACGCCCCTTTCGAATCGTGAATGCATTTACAATTTCTTGCCAGATGGCCAAACTCTAGACATTTGAAGCATTGTGTCGGGTGCATTTTAAGTCTTATTTGACAGATTACCCTACCCGAACTTTGCCCACTGCGATCAATTTGCTCGCCATGGCGGCTGGCAGCAGCAGCGTTGCTGTCTTCGTACCGCTGTACGCGCTTCTCAATGACTTGACGGCTTCTACAGTAATTTTGCTGCCATCGACCTCCCTTTCTAAGGCAGAACAGAGCTCTTGCTTGCTTATTAGCTCATCTAAGTCCTTGACTTCTACCGCGGTTTTTGCGGTCAGGGTCTCTACCGTCGCTCTTTTTCCCAGCGTTTCCTTGACCGCTTGTTGAACCTCCACTGTGTGCGAATCCGTTGGTTTGGCCAATTGGAGGAGTAGCTCCCCATTGCCGGTTTTGCGTACTTTGGTTACCACGTCTTCCAAATGTTTTAATTGGGGATTGTTTTTTAAACCTCGCAGTATTTCTGCATACGAACTTCCGTCACGACTTTTTATTACTATTGCATCCGGCTTTGGCAACTTGGGTTTCGACTTCGACCTTTTCTTTCCTTCTACTGTCTTCCATTGGGGTTCTTTGCCATCGTTCGCCCCATTTGCTCGGTTTTTCTCTTCGCTTACGTTCGGTGGAGGCGACCTTGTAATAAAAATACTCACAAACCCACAGGGCTATTTTGCTACCACCCTAGCTTCAGTCAATATCTGCTGTTTGGTTTGGTACTTCGCTAAGTTTGCTTTAACTATTTGACTACCACTGGCCGAACCAAACTGTTCCCACTTTTAACGAGGAGATCAGCTGTATTTGACGCTTTATTTGTAAACACGGCATATTTCTGCTATGTCGCTCGTAAAATGTTTTCCAGTCTGCAAGTCCGCGAAAATTGTTAATATTTTATATTTTGTGATTACAAATCCCCATATAAATGATTCCACACGCGCGACCGTCACCACGACTACGGAAACGACGCACTGCAATCTTTCCGGGTAAGCCGCAAGAGTTTAATCACGTTTGGGTGGCTATCTCAGTTTATATTTTGCGTATTTCAGGAGCTCCACTTGGAAGCTGCCAATTCTACCGCGACGTGCTACAATTGCATCTGTACAGGGCACTTCGCGAAAGAGTGCAGGAAGCCAAAACGGGAATTTGGGTCGTGTTATGCGTGAGGACAACAAGGGCACCTGGCAATTGAGGTAAATACAAGAAGAAGGCCGGATAAAAAGTTTGTAAGTTATTTCAATATAAGTATTTTAACACAACCTAAAATAGATATGTTTATAGAATGCCTAATTGACTCGGGGAGCCCTATAAGTATAATCAAAGAGGTTTTTTTCCTGGACGAGTGCGTTTGGATAAAGTTATGAATTCTTATTTTGGATTAAACAAATCTACATTAAAATTAATTGGAAAAATGTATGTTTCGGTTAACGTTTTGAAAAACAATTTTATGATTGAACTTGTAGTGGTTCCTAATGAGTCCATATGTTACCCAGTCGTACTAGGTAGGGATTTTATAGACGTAAGTAACGCAAAGTTGAAAATTGGAAATATTCAATTAACACATAAAATATCACAAGTTGATGCTGGAAGCAATGTATTTAAAGTTGATAACATTAACGAGGTGTGATAGCAAATAAGAACGCACGTAATGTAAATATAGTTAACGATACATTTCAAAGTGAAGACAATGAAAGTAACGAAATGATAAGGTCATATCACAGATTTTGGCGCTAGATGTACACGATGCGAATACTTTCGAATTTAAGATAGGCGAAGAAACTAGTTTTTGTGACAGAAAGAAATTTGAAGAGATATTCCACAAAGAATATGTACAGCCACATAGACCCGCAAACCCTATGGAAAACAGGAAATAAAGCTGCCATTGGAAAACAATAAGCCATTATGTTTCTAGGGCCAACTTTCAATTTACTATAGGGTAGTTTAAGGAGCTTTTCGGCCGGTTCAATAAAAAGCAAACAATGTTTCTTTTTCCTCCTACGTGTTTCGATGTTTTTCACATCTTCCTCAGGGAGTCTGGTGTTTATTGAAAACAATACATTAAAAACAAACAATTAGGCACATATGTATGTAAATAAAAATTATAACAACCCAGCCAGCAAGAAAACGTACATTTTACGAACATTATGTTTTACGAGGGATTCTCGTATCGCCAAAAAGTTAGAGAAAAGCTCGTAAACGATAAAACAAAAAAATATAATAGAAAGAGGCTTGTAGTAATTTGTCAGCACAAGAAAAAATTTTAGTTTTGTTGACAATTTTTATTCAATCACAATATCTTATAAGTAAGTAGTTTGTTAAATATTCAATTTAAGAAAATTATTAAGTATGTGATTTATTGGCAGACTGGTGTAAACGCAAAGGACGATCTACCACTTTCTTTTATAATTAAACTTCTTGTAAGTAGCTACTACATATGTAATTCAAAAATACAAATTAATTTAACGAGTTTTGCAATTCTTTCACAGGCTGCGCGGAGCAACACTAAAGGATTTAGACGTTTAATTCCCCTATCTCGTAGGTTTATAGTTATATATATTTTTTAATTTGCTAGTTTATTACGTCTCTGCAGTTATTGAGCTTAATGTTTTATTGATAATATGGCTTCTCAATTAAAAAGGCGGGCGAAATCCGAAGCCTTATCCGTACTAGCGTCAATAAATGATTCATTAAAAACAAATTATTATAGATGAGGTAGCAGAACTTTTCTCGTAGAAGGGAACTGGTACCAAAAGCAGCGCTATTGGTTTGGCAATGACTGCGGCAATAAGAAGTACGGATAATAATATTATTTATTACCACTTTTTACTTAATTAAATTTTCCGATTTCCAATGGAGCTTAATCTTTCACTTTATTTTCTTAGGTGCTTTTCGTCAAAAATTTAACTCTGACGAAGAAGTTTTTATATTACCGTTTCAAAGAAGCACTTCCAATATGCACACGACCAGTGTTGCCGCAAAACATTTTTAGCGGTAGCTAAATTCAGGCTAAAAAAGGGCTAAAAAAGAGCTAAAAATCGTCGTTGTGGCTAAAAATGGTAGCTAAATTTTTTTACCTACATATAAATATATAAGTATACACGCAAACATTTTCTATAAGTAATGATATAGAAAAACAATGAACTCTGGAAAGAATTAATATTTTATTCAACAAATAAACTTGTTGTGTAACACATAAAGCATATTAAGGGCCGTCAACTTACCTATTTTAAAGTATAGTTAAATCGTTAATGGATAAGATAACGGCCCAGAAACGTAAAGAACATGCATATACATGTGTATGTACAGTTTAAAAATTAATTTCTTACATAAACAAAAAAATGAGATCGCATTAAGAATACATAAGTACTAGAATCATATCTATATACAGTGTCGGACAATACTAAATATCTTAAATAATTTCAAACTATGCTTCGAAAAATATCCATTTGTAAAAGAAATTTTTAAAATGTTATGTTATAATTTACAAAGAATTAAAATGTCGGTGCTTTATTATTGTCCGACGCTGTATGTATCAAACAAACAAAAGAGTATTCATTTAATGAACTCATAGTAAAATAATTTAATCTATAAACATTTTTTTTAACACATTAAATATTTATATCTATATCAATACTATAATCGCTAAGCGATTCTTCGTCGTTACAATTTTGTTCATTTCTCATTAACCTGACGATATCATCTGTAAAATCAAAATCATGACAACATTTCTGTAAATTTTTTAAGCCATATCTTACAGTTAACAAAGCGTTTAACATTGCAAAATTCATTTTATTTCTGTGCTTATTTTTAACGAAATTTATTATAGAAAACGTCCTTTCAACTTCTGCGTTACTTAAAGGTAAAAGAAGCAACCGATAAACAAACTTTTTCCACCACTTAAGCTAGCGACACAATGAACAGTTTATTTGCCTTAAAGGAAAGGCGTTCGCTTTATGAGCGAAGGGTTAAATTCATGAAAATCATATAAAAAATTTTAATGTCAATGATGAATAAATTTTGAAAAGGGCTAAGAAAAGGGCTAGGGGCAATTTCAAATTTTTGTGGCCAAAAAAAGAATTTGGTAGCCAAATTTAGCCACCAAAGGGCTAAAACGGCAACACTGCACACGACCGGCAAAAAAAGTTGGCAGCCTATCGGCAAAAAAGATAAAAAATAAATTCAGCTACTTTATAATATATATTAAACCCATCTTATTTAATTGTTAATTTGTTAATAGATAGTTTGTTAATATTTATTTATCTGAAAATATCTTCACATATACAGTTCCGGGAAAAAATATTGGCACAGAGAATTTTTCGCCATGAATGCAAAGTTTTTTATCCTGATTCCTTCTCTAATTGTTTTTTATAAAAATATAGTTAGTATGAAGTTCTACTTTCAAATCAGATTTTTTAGAATAATTCTAAGCATGCAGTTTTATAGCCCATTTAATTTTAGTATGATAAAGTGCACGCTTGAATAGCTAGAAAACTTCTTTGTTTTTTGGCAATTTTTTATACGCGGTTTTCTGGCAACTTCAATCTTGCACTATGTTATACTAAAATATAATGGGATATAAAACTGCATACTCAGAATTTTTCTCAAAAATCTGATTCGAAAGTAGGTATTCATACTAACTATATTTAAAAAAAAAAAATGTGCGAAAAGAAATTCAGGTAAAAAACTTTGCATACATTGCGTAAAATTCTCTGTGCCAATACTTTGATCCGGCACTATAAATATTTATTAATTATAATTCCATTCAATAAAAGAACTACAATAATTTTAATTAATTAATTGCCTTTATTTTTAGCATTCAAAAACAGTAGATAAAGCAGTGTAAAAAAACGCTTTTTTAACGTAAATTAATCGTTTACGAGACTCGTTTACAATTAAAAAACGGACGTAAAAATATTCGCATACGAATGCTTTTTCGATCCGTTTACGAGTGTTCGTAGGCGATGCACAATTTAAAGCGAAAAAGTGCTCGAAAAAGAGTCGTAAACGGCTATCATAAACGATTTTTAATCCGGTTTTTCTTCGAGAAAATATCCAATTACGAGCTTGTTTACGATGATTTTGCTGGCTGGGAAGTACAATACGTTGGTGTAACAATTTTTCCCGCAAAACATAACTTACATTGAACATCAAACAAAGAAAATATAACAAAAATACACACTTCAACTTATTATATTTAAGTGTACTTCTGCTCGTCTGTTCTCCTATTGACCATTATTGCTGTCCTGTATGCGCAATTTATATTGTCGACGTCTTCCTTAAAATTCATTGCATTCTGTATTTTTTGTTGTATTCGCAAACTTTCTAATGTAAGTCGAGTTCTCTGTTCTCCACATCTAATATTTTCGCGTTTTCAAAGTCTGCTGTATGCCCGCTATTCGTTACATGTTGTGCTAATGCAGTCGTTGTCTTCTTATTTCTTGCGTCGGTTTTATGTTCGCTTATTCTAATACCGAGAGCGCGCTTCGTTGTGCCTATGTATATTTTATTGCATGCTTCGCTAGCTTTACCATTGCATTTGATTTCGTAAACCACGTTATGTTGTTGTTCTTTGTTTATTTCGTCTTTTGTTTTGCTAAAAATTCTATTGATCGTTCTATGTGGTTTATGTGCAAATGATATGTTTTCGTTTTGGATGCTTTTTCGTATTGTTTTACTATCCGTTAATCCTTGTATATATGGGACGCCTGTGTATCTTTTGTTGTTTTTAGTTTCGGGTTGAGTGTTGAAATGCGCTTTTGGCTTGTTTTTCGCTGTTGCTATCAACCTCTCAACAGCTTTGTGTGGATACCCGTTTTTATGTAATATGTTTCTAATTTTCCTGCTGTTGTCTTTTCTGAATTCCTGGTCACTTAAGGCGTATATTTTCTTAATGAGGTTGATGGCTGTATTCTTCTTTTGCGTCCACGGATG
>NW_023458734.1:38577-66514 GCF_013731165.1 Rhagoletis pomonella
TTTTTACATAAATTCAAGCGTGAGTTACGAGATTATTCTTATTAGAATATGTAACTTAAATACTAAAAAGTTAAATAAAATTAAAGTAGTTTCATACAAAAGCATTGTTAAAATTAAAATCACATTTTTTCATACATTCAAGCGTGAGCTACGAAATTATTTTTAATACAATATTTAAGTTTAAGACTAAAACCTTAGATAAAATAAAAGTAATTTTAAAACAAAAACAAATGTTAAAATTAAAATCACATTTCCTACATTAACTCAAGCGTGAGTTACGAGACTATTAGAAAATTTAACTTAAAGACTATAAAAACTTAAATAAAATGAAAATAGTTTCAATACAAAGCCAATGTTAAAATTTAAATTTCATTTTGTATATAAATTTTTTTATTGGAACATGTAAGCTTAAGACTATAAAAACTTAAATAAAATCAAAATTTTTTCCAAACAAAAATAAATGTTAAAATTAAAATCACTTTTTATCCATAAAATCATGACTATTCTCGTTAGCATTAATAAACGAATTAAAATGAAAATTAGAAAATGTAATCAAGAAATGTGGAAAAAGTCTGCGTAGATACATCATTTATTTTTTAAATATTCACAATATTTTGCATGGTAAAACTTGTTTGTTATTTTTTTTTTATAAAAAATATGGATCATACTTAAAACGAAATCATATATTTAAACCAAGGTTTCAAGCTTTATACAAATTTAAGGAAAATTCAACGAATTTTCATCAAAATTTTAAACTATTTAATCAGAATTAAAAAAACAAGTTAAGTACACAGTTTCTTAGCCACTAAATTTCCGCACTTTATAATACTACAATTTAATTCTGATTAAAATGTTCACAATTTTGATGAAAATTCGTAGAATTTTCCTTAAATTTGTATAAAGCTTGAAACTTTGTGTCGAGGACATGGGTAACCTCATCGACTTCGACGACTAAATTATATGAATTTGTTATTTAATCGGCGTGCGGTGGCAACGCCTAATTTTATACCATTTTGAAATGAATTTAAATTTGTAGCTTTGTAGTTGTAAGCGGGTGGCTCGAGTCCGCCTTGTATATTTTTGAATTTGTCACTTCTGGTACGAGCACCGCCGCCGCCGCATTGCATTGTAACCTTGCTTTATTTTCCACTAACGCCACTCTGGCTAATTATTGTATCGCATTTTGAAATTGTTCAATTTTACATTAACGCCACTCTGGCTAATCATTGCATTCCATTAATTGAAACTTTCTGCAATCGTTACCGAAATCCATTGAAACGAGTTGTGAACATAAATCTAAACTTAATAAATATTTTTGTAAGTTGAATTGTATCAAAACCCAACCACCTTCTTTTAATTTGGCGGATTCAAAGGTCTCGTACATACCCTACGCTCAACTCTGCTACCCTAAGTATTAACATGGTCCTTTTCGTCAAAAAGGCAACCCGCGACCAAAAGTGAGCAAAAGAACACATATGTACATAGATAAGTACATAAGCATATGTACGCGCCTTGCTATTGCCGGTGAGCGAGCAAAAAGAAGTTTTTCAGTTTTTCAAACGAGGTCAGTTGGTGCGGTTCGTGGAGTGCAGTCGATAAAAAGCGGTCAGTACAAAGAAAAAAAAAACTAAACTAAAATAACTAAATAAATTCACGCGGTTCGCCAACGCGAGGAAAAAAAGGCTATTTAACTTAAATTAAGTGGAAAAAAAACAACAACGTGAAAAAAACTGCAGTAAAGCACGCCAGTGGAGCACTAGGCTGTGCGCGAAAAAAAACCCTTAACCAAGAAAAGAAAAGTTAATTAAAAAGTGAGAATCGAACTCGGCGGTGAAGAAAAGACGGCAGAGAAAGTGCGGATTTCAGGAAAAAGAAGTGAGACAGTGAAGACAAGTTAAAAAAAGGCGTAAAAAACAAAAATAGCTAAAGTGCGTGAAAACAAAAAAAGCCATAGTGCGTAAAAAACAAAAATAGCCAAAGTGCGTAAAAAACAAAAATAGCCGAAGTGCGTAAAAAACAAAAAAAGCTATAGTGCGTAAAAAACAAAAAGCCAAAAAAAAAAGTAAAATTGCGATAATTTCAACAAAACAAAATTTTTATTAAATGAGGGCATTGTATAAAGCCGATTATAATATCTTTGTGAAAAGGCTACAAAAAACTTCAGTTGGTCCAACAATCAACATCATCCCTACAGGGGTTTAAATAGGCAAAAGCACACCCGGCGACCCGTAGCAGCCAAACGGAAGCAACAGCACAGATGGCATTGGCGCCAGCAGAAAACGGCATAAGAAAGCGCCACAACAAAAAAGGCAAGGTGTGGACGGCAGGAAAAAGGACGCGAGCAGAAGTGGTACAGTCCCACAAAAATAGCACAGGTGGTATCCATTTAAACGAGTAAGTGCCCACATCTTATTTTTCGTATATTGCCACAAACGTACATACCTATTATTGTATGGCGGTCTTCTCGCACGGTAAATTGAAAGTCGCTGAACTATTAATTTACCGCTAGTAACAACACTCAAGAGACATATGTATATTCCGTAATATATTTCATATTTATTCATTAATCAACAAACAGTAAGTTCACAGACTGTGTAGCAAAATATGTATCCATTTCATAATTCCCGCTTAACTCGATATTTTACCTTAGAAAACCGCTATAAAATATACGCACATACATAATACAAAATCCACGTACATATATACATACTTATATACCCCGTCTCAGTACAACCGCACTTCTGATTGTTTTAAGTCCCGTAGTTCCTATCGGGCATTGTTTCCATACTGCACTCGAAAATATTTAGTGGCATAAACATACATGTACATATGTACCCACGTAAATTTGGGTATAGGAAAAATTTGCGCGCTAAGCAAATACATAACATATATTCCGTCTCATTTGTCTTGTACGGTACATGTATATATGTATATGCACATACATACGTTAACAACTGAACCCTTTTGATGAATATTTCTCGCGCGTACCTCGTATATACATATATGTACATCGATCAATACCCGCTACCCGTTGTCTCACTACCCGCTATTAGACAGTCGCATAGCAAAGACACTTGCATGCGACAGACATACGTACGTACATACATAAAGTTTACTCCATATCCACACGTACATACTCACATATACGCATGACCCAGGAGCATAACACACGAAATTGTGTTTGCAATTGTGTTTTAGGTCGGTGTTATGCAGACAAACTTTTGTTTGCCAAATTAAATGGCGGCTGCTTAGTTTGCTCGGAGGTGGTTATGTCGAGTTTGGCACAGGGTTGCACGTTCATTATGGTTTTCATGGCTATTGCCAACACGAAATGAGAATTTCAGATGTACATAACGCGCAAAATTTAAAATTTTTGTATATGGCAACACCGAATTTGCTGCAGTTTGACCAAACAAAATTAGTTTGCTGTGAGAGTCGCCAAACTCGCTCTCTCCGAGTTTGCTGCAACAACAATTGCACGCAGTTTGCCAAACAAAATTTCTGCATAATACCGACCTTAATCAGCGGTACCCTAAAAGAAACAAAAATCGCTTTTCTCTTGTCTGCTTCTTCCACATATGCCATAGAGATTCACCCAGTTTGAAAAACGATTCTGCTACACAATTTGCGACATACCTCCATATAAATATATATATATACATACGTACATACTCACAAGCCGAAAAGACAAACGGTATACCCATTTACTTACGTACGTATACATAGTACTGCTGGCATATTTATCTATTTCGCTTCGCTCGCTCTCCAACCACCTTTTGCGCTTCCAAAATTTGCAACTCCAGCAAATACACATACGTACACATATGTACACACGTACATATATACTATTGGGCTCAGACGCGCTAAAGCAATACAGCATCACAAGGAATAAATATATTAGGGTGCAACTAAAACACAACAAAAAATGAAGTACATACATATGTATGTATGTATGTATATACATATTCATGAACTTAATTAAATAGCAGAGTAAATTTAAGATTCACATATGCCAAAATTATCACCATTAATTTGGCCATCCCTTTGATCCACTTGATTTCACTGACTAAATAAAATACCAGCCACCCTTATAAAAGTAAAGTCACTTTTACATACATACGTACGTGCATAAATACGGGCTTCTTTAGCTCTATTTTCTCATTCGATAGCCACATATATGTATTGAACGCTGTACATACTTCCCCAACACGATTGAGAGAATACAAAGGTTGCGCCGATCTCGGACCGCTATTCCTCTCTTAACGAATTTGACAGAATCGTTGTTTGCATGACGTCACACTGGTGCAACTTGTTTACGTTTTCCTTGCAACATTTTTTCTTCTTCTTCCATTCTTGCTCACGTTTTGGCATTTCTCTCTCGCAATTGCACCAGTGTGACGTCACACAAAAGTTAATTTCAAAAATCCTCTCTGATCGGCGCAATCTTGTATTCTATCATTCTTGCTTCCCCAACTTGCTCAATATTGCACTGTACAAGCAAAGATAGCACAGTGTAATAAAAATATAAAATAGCACAGTGGGACAAAATAAATAAGCGCACGCATTAACATAAATAATTAACTTTGAGTTTTTTACCGTTCTCCACCCTTTCTACAATTATAATGGAAAGTCGCCCACAAACTGTATCCTTAAATACCCTCTATAAAGATTATGTTTGAATGCCATATATTAGATTTATTTTGCCAAAGATGGTCATTACGTTCAACAGCGACCCTCTCAGCGTCGTTGTTAAAGGTAAAATTAGACATTTTGGATAAAAATTGGGAAAGTATCATGGACTCCTTTAGACTTCTACCGAACCCGCACTTTAATAATAATAATATCCCAACGGTTTTTACCCTCCATTCCCGCCCAGTTACTGAATCTAGTAACTCAGCAAAGCAAATGTATGAAAGAAGCTTCACTAAATATAGTAGTTGCAAAGCTTAGATGGTCGAAGCGTTGGACTTTCTCAATACGAGCTCACTAACTCAGCAAATTTCGAATATTGCGCCCAACATAACTCAAACTTCAGCCCCCAATGAAGATAAGTCAAATATACAGTCCACTACTCAGTTGTCTCCCCCTATAGACACAACTGGAAAATCTCCCACACCTAGTTCCACTCTAAAGAACAAAGACAGCATAGAATCCTCCAATGATTCCCTTAAATGCTCTAAAATAAAAATTAGTCCCACTCTATATCTACCCCAAAATTTATCAGAGGCGGTAGCCTCCGGCCCGCAGGGGCTCTATCGCCAATGAAAACTCAGAATAGTTAGTTACTCGACGGAAGCACAAATTCAACTCTCAACCCCACAGACGTTGAAGAATGCTTAAAGTTTGGAAAAACCGCGTCAGCTCCACGACGTAGGTCCCCAATGCCAACATTACTCTCTTACCCCAAATCATGGTTATATAACAAAGACTACTATCATCAGCAGCAACCAAAGTCTACGCCTGTCATCTATTTGGAGGACGGTATAAGGCGAGGCGTTGATGAATCTGGCGAGATTTCTCGGTTGCCACCTCCTTCAACTGAATCAATCTCCTATTCAGCAGTGCCAAACTGGCACAGTTCGGAGCCCGTTACGAACTCGCATGAATCTACTTCTGCTTCAGACCCGAAGACATTCGGCTTGCGATTCCCAGCAGTAAGCCCAGCGTCAACTTCGATGCAGCCCGACTCAGATGACACCTCGACGACCGTTTTGATTCCGTATATCGGTGGTCATTATCATCACCAACCACATTCGCCGGAAAAGTCATCGTCAACTGGTTACTTGAGGATCAGTCTCACTTTATACCCCGAACATCCCAAAGGTGAGGTCACATGCTCCACTTTAAAGGCACGCCAACAGCAGAATATTAATAGGAATATCTCAGTACCTAAAGACTTAATGAATCACAAGCGATTCACCCTGAATGAGCGGAAGCTAAACTCTACGATTGGCGGTCTTACTCCTTTGCCCGAAGCATATCCCACAACTAAACCTCGAACCTATCAGCGATTATATACGCCTTCTCCAAGCTCACTCATACTTTCACGCAATAACTCTCCCGAACGCATATTTCGTTCAATTCACTTCACTTATGCTTCCCAACTAATTCATTTTACGACTCTCTTTCACAGGCTAACTAAGATGTTTCGCAATTCCAGCCGTGTGTCTCCTCTCCTCTTTTTCCAGGGATCTCGGGTCAGACCGCCGGAAAACCAGACGTACCCACTATACGATGTTGCACCACTCCACCTCGCCGCATCTGAACGTCACCGCCGGGATGACTCAAGCAAACTAGTCCGCCGTAGACGACCATCGCTCGCCAGCCGAGTTGTCAAAAAAACCAGCCAAGCAAACCCAGGGTGGCCGCAATCTCGCTCACTGACGCATCCGCGAGTTATTTAGCCGCGCCGTAATGACCCTCGAGAAGTTAGAGAGTTACTTCACCTAGCACCGGTGCAGGCGGGCCGGCATGTCGAGGACATGGGTAACCTCATCGACTTCGACGACTAAATTATATGAATTTGTTATTTAATCGGTGTGCGGTGGCAACGCCTAATTTTATACCATTTTGAAATGAATTTAAATTTGTAGCTTTGTAGTTGTAAGCGGGTGGCTCGAGTCCGCCTTGTATATTTTTGAATTTGTCACTTCTGGTACGAGCACCGCCGCCGCCGCATTGCATTGTAACCTTGCTTTATTTTCCACTAACGCCACTCTGGCTAATTATTGTATCGCATTTTGAAATTGTTCAATTTTCCATTAACGCCACTCTGGCTATTCATTGCATTCCATTAATTGAAACTGTCTGCAATCGTTACCGAAATCCATTGAAACGAGTTGTGAACATAAATCTAAACCTAATAAATATTTTTGTAAGTTGAATTGTATCAAAACCCAACCACCTTCTTTTAATTTGGCGGATTCAAAGGTCTCGTACATACCCTACGCTCAACTCTGCTACCCTAAGTATTAACACTTTGGTTTAAATATACGATTTTGTTTTAAGTATGATCATGGGCGTAGCCAGGTAGGGGCAGGGGGGTGCTCGAGCCCCCTAGCTTTAAAATTGTCCGTAAATATATATAAAATAGTATCCTGAAATGCCAGCTTAATAGGGTCGAGGCGAATATTAGCCATTACTATTCTTACCACTTCATTGAAATGAACATTCTACATTCAAAATGTCGTAACAATAATAGTAATGGTTAACCATTAAATTCGGCTGTCACTCGATCTGTCCACTTCGAACTTCATTTTTATTATCACTTTACAATGAACTCATGGGAATTGAGGTTCAGAATTTGGGAGTCGCCGTTACACTATATTCGATACATTTTGTGAATCGTCCTTCTTAGACAATAAAGTTTTTGTTTATAATATTTTCCAATAATTGGACTTTTTTCAATTCCACTTCCCTGTCCTTTTCCCATTTTTGACGAAGCAGCTCCTGCGTTGCTGCGAACTTTTCTTCCCGTTGTTTAATTTTTTCTTCAAAAGTTTTTTAGCTTCAATTTTTCATCATAATAAAGTTCGCGCGCAGAGCGTTTCCTTTTAGCAGGAGTAGGAGACATAGATTGAGATATTAAGGGGAGTGGCGACCGTGACAGCGACAATGATGTTGAGGGGAGTGGCGACTGGGATAACGGCGATGATGTTGTGGAGTTGGACGGAGGGGAGGGGCTGGTATGGGCGAACTCTCCTCTAACATTTGTACTGGGCCATCGCCCAATTGCAGCGTATGGGAGTTAGATATAATAGGGCTGCTCCCAAATATCTTCTCCATTAGCTCCATGTACGGGGCGAAGCACGTGCTGTCGCGTGCTGCCTTATAGGCTTGTAACAAAGTGCGCATCCTCCCCTTCAAACACAGCGGTGTTCTCCCAGTATCCTGAGAATACAATAATTAAGTGTTTTATAGAATTAATAATCAGTAAAATAATTACATACCGTAATACCCAAGGATATCATATCCTCAAGTGCAGACATGGGCACTTTTGCCCTTATGGGCTTTTTTGCCCGTATGGGCAAGCGAGCCCATTTCGCGGGCTAGATCAGGGGAAAATCATGGGCAATCATGGAAGGGGCAACGAATCTTACTAATACAGTATAGCAATGAGAGCCTCTGCACACGCATTCTGGAGTAAAAAGGCCCACTCTCCCAAACGTACGCCACATACACTCTTCGTCATTTGAATAGCTCAACTTTTTTAATCTTTAGTATTTACGCTTTTAATTTTGTTTTTTTTAATATTCATTACATCCGATTTTAAAACTTTATACAGAGTTAAAAAAATGTCAACAAAGGGGTACAATAAAGTGCAAGTTTCAAGTGTCTGTAAAATAGCGGTGATTTTTGACAATTTTTTTGGTGATAGTGCTGCGCATTTTCTCTCATACGAAGTATGCTCGACAAAACTTTTATATGGAATAAAATGCGCAGCACTGCCAATAAAAAATAAATGAATTTGAAAAATCGGGGCTGTTTTAGAGTCACTTCAAACTTGCACTTAATTACACTATAATTGAATGGGCTACAAAACTGCATATCAGAAATTTTTCTAAAAATATTATTAACTTATTCACTGCAGGTCATTAGGATGGCACACTCCTATGTTGATCTTTTTTAAGAACTGTTTCCAGCTCTCGAGAAAAACGAAAAAATCATATAAAATACTGCCCAAGAAATGGAAAATAAACTTTCTTTTAAGTTTTAAGAATTGAAAGGGTGTGCAATTCAAATGACGAGGAGTGTATATGAGCAAATGTGATCACTACCCCAAGTAAACGCGAGCTGAAAGCATGATTGTGTTAGTGTGCCAATTACGTTTGAATGAATTTGCGTTCGCTTTGTTACTCTCTCGCATGTATTTGCATGTGATGCTTACGCTCTTTAAGCAGGCGATCACTCTCTGTCCATGCTTGTATATGAGCAAATTTGACATCGATATAACTGTTACCAACTTTGTGCCTTTCGCAGAAATTAAGTGCGTTTAGGGAATTAAAAGGCAAAAATTGTGTAGTTTAGCGCTTGTTTTGTTCTTTGGTGCCCTTTTCAAGGCAATTTTATAATAAAAACGTGATCTTATGGTGACATTGTATTTGACTTACACATATGTTAGTGTTTGGCCGAACTTCTCCTCTGGATAATATGCTCCAAGATAATCCAAACGCAATATTTTCACACAATATTTTCACGCAAATTTTTCACAGTGTCTCTATCACGGAATCCATAGAATATTCGGCTAATTAGCTGGGTGTGCGCATTTGTACAAAAGTAAGCAATTGCATGAAAATAAAGCCTCTAGGAAAACCAAGTTTTGGAAATTGTTTTACGAAAAAAAAAACATTTAGCAGATTAAATTTATTAAATTGATTAACTGCGCATAGTTGGAAATATTTTCAAGTTTCATTGTGTGATTACTTAAAATATTTGAACATACAGCTTTATATGCGAAAATACCATTAAACACAGCAACACAAAATTGGTGCTTGTTTTTGGGGAAAATTGCGCTATTTTCAGTATTTTGGTGCTTTTTTAAATAAAAAACTTGGCGATCAGGGCTGCCAACTTGGCTCAAACCGTGCCATTTTTGGCACTATTTTACTTGAAATGACACTGAATTTTTCAATTTTGCACAAAGTGCCAAAATGGCACTTTTGAAAAAAACCCGAATTTAAATACATTTTTGTGAAATCCCTTGCGTGTACTTCTTTTTCTCAACTAAAATTTTCTAATTTCGATAGTATATACAACTGGTTTGTCTTACTTTGACATTGGGCTTTTGTTTTAATTTGTCTAATTTTAATGCTAATGGGAAGAACTAAAGAGAATGAGACCTTTTTTGGCACTTTTAATTTTCTATTTGGCACGTTTTAGCACTTTTTTATCCTCAATATGGCACTTCATAGCTATGTATGTTTGGAAGCCCTGTTGGCAAATTTGATCACTAGCTGAAATGGAAGTAAATATCAAGTATTCGTAGTAGATGTGCATTTCTTATCTTTATAAAAAACAATTCATTTCTCCTCGTATTCCTGTACAAATAAGGAGCTAAAGCGGCCTTATAAGGGTCGATATCTGTAGACTGGAAAATCGACCAGCTAGTGGTTGAGATGTCATTTACACGGGTCGATTTTGGTTGAACGACAAAAATCTACTAGAAAATCGACCCGTGTAAAGGCGCCTTAATCCAGCGAGCAATTATCATTAAAGTTAAAATGCCTTGGTTAAAATTAATAAAAAGTTATTTCATTCTTTCTTTACCGGGACAATTGTTACATCGGTGGGCAACGACGCAATTACAGAACTTTAGACAGAGCAATATTTTTCGATCGGGTTCAAATCGGGCGATTGTGAGGGCCTATTCACGAATTCAAGTGTATTTGCAAAGTTGCTGTAGCTGACCAATGTAACAATCGTGTCGATAAAATGGTAAAATATAACTTTTAGTTTGCTATTAAAAACCCCACCTCCTTTCTATTTGAAGAGTAAATTTTTTGATGCAACAAAACGGAGCAGATTTTCAGTTGAGCGAAGTAGAGGACTAGGTTTCAAATTTTTTCGACAAAACAGAACAAATGTACTCCTATCGGATCGAAGTCCGAACGATGGCTTATTGTGTATATGAGGAAAATGTATGCTCTTTGTTTGGTACACAGTCAGTATTACCGCAGCCGTACTGCGATGAACATGATGTCTTGTGGGATATAAATAATTGTTTCGCAACTTTTCATACCCTTCCTCCCGTAAACTGTTTTTCCCTTTCTCCAGCCCGCGCTCGCACTTTCGCTACTGCGCGGGCAAAAAAGTGCCCATGTCTGCTCAAGTGTATTAGCGTATGCCTGACGCTTTTTCTTTGGGTGTTCAAATTCGGCTGTGCGAGCCAAGTAGCACCGCAAAAAACCCTCAGAATCCTCCCGTGTCCACCTCCTTCTTGTAGTTTTTTCCATCCTTAAAATAATGTGTGTGAATCGATAACAAAGTTCTATGGGGAAAGCTGTTGAATAATATTTTTACTATGGTGAGACTGTTTTGCCAATCTACTGTGTGAAATGAAATATTTTTTGACAGCAGTAAATTTTTGATAACCGCAGATTTATGCGGAATAAAATATTACAAATTGAAGTGAAATTAATATTTTAAGAAAACATCTACCGTCATTGATTGCAATTCATCAATTTAAGCTTTTATTCAATGAAAAATTATACACATCAACAATCCTTGCGATTGTCAAAATTTTCTATGCATTTGTCAAAAATTTCACTAGCCTCACGAGCTACTGAAATTTTATTCACCTCATAGTTGTCAAAAATTTACTCGTCACGAACTTTGTTTACGATTCACACACGCTCTTACTGCTGCTCCATTTTTCGTCTTTCTATTTTCCTATCTTCGTCGAAATATTTTGACATTTGAATGGAAGCCTTCCCATTTCTTTCCAAAATCCTTCACTTGGCAGCACACTGATTCAGGTCGTATAACGTTATACGAGTTGAAATTAACTCGTATGTATTACACGAGTTGTGTTGTTGTTTCGCATGTAAACTGACATTTAAACGAGTGTTCTTTTGTAGCTCGGTTGCAAAAGAATACACCTAATGCGCAAGTTTTAAGTTGCTATAGAATCGAGTTGATTTTGAGTATTTGGTTAGGTGGTCGGTTGTCGAAAATGCTAAATTACGTTCTGCTAAGAAGGAACATAGTGTTTTTGCGAGCTTGTAAAGATTTATTAAGAAAGTAATTCAAAATCAGTTCTACTTACAAGATTTAGTAACAAATTTGCCGAAAGTGTGAGCTTAAGTATACTTAAGGTGCTCTTACACGATATGTTTTTGCATGTGTACATGCCACTTTTTACATATGGAAATACCAACATATCGTGTAAAGGCAAATTAGATTTGTTTCTGTACAAAGCATATGCACGTACATACGAAATAGAAATGTTTCTATTTTCATCTGACACACAGATAGAATCATCTAAGGTTACTTTATTTCGTTTTCAAAGATCGTATTTTTAAAAAGTTAAATAAAGACTGTGAATTTGACAGACATACACAATTACATATGTATTGAAAAAGTCACATTTACAGATGCAAATACATATCGTGTAAGAACACCTTTACTCTACAAGTAAATAGTACGCTATACATTGAATATATTGTGCATAGAGAAAAATTACTGGGAAGTTAAAAAACGTCATTTTTTACACAAAAAACATCCAAACGTCAACAGGGTACAAAAAACGTCCAAATGACGTTAAAAACTCAACCTGGCAACGCTGGTTAGCCCCTTTTATACGGCGATTAAACCAAATAAACCACTCATACCCTGTGGGGAAAATCTCTAGTTTTGAACTGTTGCGCTTCTAGTACATTTAGAACCACTACTAGTTCGCGATAAATCTCTTTTGCATGCAAACAACTGGCGAATTTAACACAGCGATGTCATAGGAATTGGAAATTGTCCCCCGCTGCATTACCTTTTCTATAGTTCAGAACCAGTCCTAAATTCGGCATATGGGATCTAGTTCGCTTTGCACCCCATTTTCTATAGTTTCGAACCAGTTGTAAACGAAAAAAGTAACAAGATGTTTTCTTTTTGGGTTACCATGGTAGCAATTTTTAATTATTTGCAGTGAAATGTATTTTCAATCTGAAATCAAGTTTCTTTGAATGAATGTAAATTAAATTGTGCATTTGAAAACACGTTTACATACCTTTGGCTGTAGCTGAATTTGCAGAGGTGCTGTCTGTTATTGGTTATATTCCAGAAGGTCCCAAAATGTTAAGATGTTAACACAAATATTAGTTTTGTATTACCAAACTATGAAAAAGCATCTGCGACGTGCAGACTGAAATCGTATTTGAACGAAAAACCCGCTATTTAAAGTAAACAAGCCCGCCGCTGCATCCCTTTTTCAGTAGTTTCGAACAAGTTCAAAATTCGCCAGATGAGATCTAGTTCGTTCTGCATCCCTTTTTCTATAGTTTTGAACCAGTTCTAAATTCGTCATTTTAGATATACATTTCTAAAATTGGTTTTTAAAAGTACCACATATCGCTGCTTTTGAACTGGTAGCGATCCAGTTATTATGGGACTGGTTCGTTTTTGGCGATAAAGATCTAGTACGGAACTACAAAATTGGTTCACCAGTTCGGGGTTTCCCTATAGGGTACCAGCTCAACGGGCCCACTTCGTGAGGACACATACTCACACTGCGCTACATCATATCATACCCTACAAGAATTGTGTGATGGAAACTAACACATTCTCATTGATCTTACTAACACATTGCAAATTTTGCGTTGGTTAAAATGAGACCATTAAATAAGGCCATAAGTTGGAGGAAGACGGAAGATTACATGTACACAAATGTGTACATCAGATTTGTCACACTGCCCTTTAGAATTTGATAGAAACTTATAGGTAGCCAGTGACAGAAATCTCTATCAGTCTTGCCACTCAAATGATTTGTCAAATGATAGTCACTGTTCTTGCAGGGTATGCCAATGCTGGGCCCACCAACAGTCTAATTTGTCGTGGGTATAGTTCGTCGCGCTCAGTTAGGTTGCCACGTTTTTATAAATGTACTAAAATTGGTGTTTTTGGTGCATGTGTCTTTTGCCCTATTTTGCTTATATAGTGTAATAATGAATCGTGGAAGTTTTTAGTAACTAATACTATTAGTTTATAGAAACTTTTCTATACGAAAAACTTAATACTTGTAAAATTGTTAAAAATTAAAATAGGTTTAACTCGTTTGTTTAATACCTGGACACAATTTTATTGGAATCTAATCTTTGAAATGCTGGCCGACCAGATGATTTCGGTGTTTAGATTTTATTTTCATATAAATAGGAATTTAGTGCTAAAAGTAGATAACTTATAAATATTATTCATTAAAAGCATTTATATTTCTATATAGATTTCTTTAGATAGAAACAAATTATTCTAAAATATGGCATGCAATTTGTGCACTTTTTTATAAAAATCATGGAACTTATTACAACATTATTGAACGTTAGTCAGCAAGCAGCTCATTTTATAGATTTTTTTTAATTGACACGGCATGAAAAACACCTCAACAAGAATTGTGTGATGGAAACTAACACATTCTCATTTACCTTACTAACACATTTACAAACTTTGCGTTGGTTAAAAAGAGACAACAAAATAATGCCATAAGTCGGAGGAAGACTGAACACAAATGTTTACATCAGATTTTTCACACTGCCCTTTAGAATTTGATAGAAACTTGTAGGTAGCCAGTGATAGAAATCTCTATCAGTCTTGCCACTCAAATTATTTGTCAAATGACAGTCATTGTTCTTGCAGGGACAGTTTGCTTATATTAAAAATACGTAGGCATAACCGCATAACGGATATTGCGGCTTGTTGAAAGTTCTTTGAACAATAAACTCTAGTTCTTATATAGGGTCGCACTATTTTGTGTTTGAATCGTCGCAAATGCATGCAAATACCAATCTAAGAAAAACACACCACTTTTTGCTTTGGGGATTTTTTGTAAATTTTATACACAAAATGTGGCAAGCGCGTGCTAAATTTACGAAGAAAAATAATCCACAGCCGAGCACGACGATACTTTGGTGAAATCTGCAAGCAGACTGAATCGAAATTTGCTGATTTGCTTCTGTGTACGTATACGAACTGCGACGCGGGCGTTGCTCGCGAGCAAAAATTGCCCAGCTCTGTCATATGCCCACCACCAGTGTTGCCAACTTTTGAGTTTCAAAAAGCATCAAAACTTGGAAAAAAAGCGTTTTACCACACTAAAAGCACTAAATTTTTTTTGAATCAAAGTATACTTTTTCCTAACAGTTTGTATTTAACAAAAGTAAAAAAATAAGCAATATTTACAAGTATAAATCAATACACAAATTTTCTCCGATTTCATAACGATTGAACAGCCTCTACACATGCAATGATTACTTATAATACCGAAGTACTGCACATTAAAACTGGTATACATATCTCGAGAAAGAAAAATCGAATCGCAACAAACTAAAATTATTTTAAAGGGGAAGAGTCATACTAAATGATGCCCTAAGTAGACAAAAATTTTGGTTTTCGTAATAGTTGTGTTTAATGAGCTGCTCTAGGTGACGCTAGGTTAAGAAATCTCATAAAATTGTGTTTCATGAGGATTTTTCTTGCTTTAACTTTCTCTACTTTTTGTTTCATGAGTCTGCGCTAAGTGGAACTAGAGCAACTTAGAGCACGATTTTCTGTACCAGCTTTTTTGATGGAATAACTTAGAGCAAGCAACTGTTGTGAGAACTTCTGCCTGAAAAGTGTTTCATGAGATTTCTGATCTGAGTTGCTCCAATTTGCTCTATTGTTTCTGACAGCTGCTCGATTCTGCTCTAACTTGAGCTGCTCTGCACTTTTTTTCGGTCTCATTAATTACAACTAATATAATCTCAAATATCGCCAAAAACCATGTTTTTGGCACTTTGAGGTTAGGTATCTCACGTGCTAGAGCGATTCTGCGACCATATTTGGATTCAGCACCAAAATATCTACAAGATACGATGCGTTTTACTCAGGTAGTAAAAAAGTCAAACTTTGTCGAACTGTGTAATGAATGTACAAATAACTAGAAAAGAAATACTTAACTTATTTCGTTTCTTCCAAAAAATGTTGCCCTTCCCCGGTGCAAAATGAGTTTGATGTTACACTCAACCCTTTAAGATGGCATGTTTTTGCTCCTTGTCCTTATCTAGCTCACCCCTGACAAAGCCTCTTGCCTTACAAGAGTGTGACATTTTAAGAAACGAACACAAAATTTTCTCACCCTTTGCCTTTAATTTAGAATCGAACCCGAAAAGAGATGGGGGCAATCAAAAGGCGAAATTTTTTCGTAGAAACGAAAACACCATTACCTGTGTACTAGCATTTTCAAGGTGAATACAATTTAACAAGAACGTGGGTTTGCAACTTCAGCTTTAAATTTGTAGATTCTTGTAAATTCAGTGCCGCCACAGCTTTAAATATTTCAAATAATTTTATGTTTTAACTAGTTGTGAAAAAATTGAGTTCAGAAAAAAAGCACTAAAAAAGGCACTAGCACTAACGCATTTTTCTTTGGCGTTTTAATTTTCAAAAAGCACTAAGTCTAGTGCTTAAAGCACTAAGTTGGCAACTATGCCCATCACAAAGTCCACTACTTCAGTCCCACTGCTTCCGCTACAATGTTCCCAATGTCTCAGCAACATCACGGCTGCTGAGTATACCTGCATGCAAGTATCTGCAACACTTCCGCTTGGGCAACCGCTGCCGCTACACTTAATACAAATAGTATCACAGCTAACAAGACTTAAGTGAAAATAATGATAGAAGAAGAAATGCCACATATTGTACTATGTGCCGAAACACATACAACGGAAGATGCTAGTGACTCAGAACTAAAAATCGTGACGTATAGCCGTCATACCGGTGGTGTTCTTATTTATATTCATAAACTGGTTTACTACAAACTAATCTATAATAGGAGTAAAAGAGATAAATCATAATTTATGGTGTATTGTGATAAAAACAATAAAAAAACACGATTAAATGGCAAATTGGGGCAATATATCACACACCTAACACAAGTGATGCTGAATTCCTGAGATATATTGGTTAAGTGATGGAAGAGTGCTTTACTGAAAGCAGCAACAATATCGTTATTGGTGACTTTAACATAAACGTAAATACACAATCCACATATTCGAACCTGGTAACCCATACATTTGCATTCTTGTCAATGTATCTATTAATTACCCTGTAGGGAAACCCCGAACTGGTGAACCAAATTTGTAGTTCCGTACTAGATCTTTATCGCCAAAAACGAACCAGTCCGATAGTACCTAGATCGCCACCAGTTCAAAAGCAGCGATATGTGGTACTTTTAAAAAATAATTTTAGAAATCTATATCTAAAATGACGAATTTAGAACTGGTTCAAATCTATAGAAAAAGGGATGCAAAACGAACTAGATCTCATCTGGCGAATTTTGAACTAGTTCGAAACTACTGAAAAAGGGATGCAGCGGGGGGCTTGTTTACTTAAAAAAAATTGATTTTTTGCTTGGCGGGTTTTTCGTTCAAATACGCTTTCAGTCTGCACGTCGCAGATGCTTTTTCATAGTTTGGTAATACAAAACTAACATTTGTGTTAACATCTTAACATTTTGGGACCTTCTGGAATATAACCAATAACAGTCAGCAAATTCAGCTACAGCCAAAGGTATGTATGTAAGTGTGTTTTCAAATGCACAATTTAATTTAAATTTATTCAAAAAGTTTGATTTCTGACTGAAAATACATTTCTCTGCAAATAATTAAAAATTGCTACCATGGTAACCCAAAAAGAAAACATCTTTTTACTTTTTTCGTTTATAACTGGTTCGAAACTATAGAAAATGGGGTGCACAGAAAACTAGATCCCATATGTCGAATTTAGGCCTGGTTCTGAACTATAGAAAAGGTAATGCAGCGGGGGACAATTTTCAATTCCTATGACATCGCTGTGTTAAATTCGCCAGTTGTTTGCATGCAAAAGAGATTTATCGCGAACTAGTAGTGGTTCTAAATGTACTGGAAGCGCACCAGTTCAAAACTAGAGATTTTCCCCACAGGGTAACTTCAGTACGAGAATAACGGAATCAAGTAAAACGAAAATAGACCTACTATTTAGCAACAGTGATGAAATTGAAACAGTAAACTTAGAAAATCATAAAATATCCGACCACAAAACGATTTCTTTCAAATTGCCAGCTCAGAAAAAGTACAAAATGAGAGTAATGAAATGATTCATTTGGCTGTGCGTAAGTCCAATTTCGTAAAGGCAGTTTTACATTATTTTTTGTTACCATTCGGTAGGGAATACTCCAAAATAACAAACTTCACTTAGTTTTTGTAAAATAAAAAACACCGTTAGACAGCAATAAACCAAAGTTATGCCAAATTGGGCAATGCCGTCGTCCATCGTTCGCCCTGCTATTTCGCCTACTTTAACAGAATTACCGTGGAAACACAATGCCGGCGAACTCACCACAGCGAAATTACCGCTGTCAAAATTAGAACACCCGTCGGCATATGAAATTGAACACAGCCAAAGCGAAATGCGAAGTTCGCTCGGCGGGGTTTCGTGGCGATAGATTTATTTCTATCGCTCTGCTGGGCGATGGCGGCAGTACATACCAAAGGTGGCCGTATGTTTTTTTACTTTCAAAGATTTAGAAGAAAACAGCATGTAACACGGCCACCTTTGGCATGTACTGCCGACATCGCCCAGCAGAGCGATAGAAATAAATCTATCGCCACGGCCGGCGGGTGTTTTAATTTTGACAGCGGTAATTTCGCTGTGGTGAGTTCGCCGTTCGCCGGTATTGTGTTTCCACGGTTACACTTTCAAAATGTTATTGACACGTTGTTTGCGCAACCGGTTTATTTTGTAAGTTTAAAGTGCATGTTTTTGTAAAGTTCGAATAATTAAAGGAAAATTTTAAATGGAAAACCAAACTATAAGTGAGAACCTATGTCCCTATTTAAAAGAGTGACTTTTTATCATTTGTTTGCAAAAAAAAACTGACTTCTTTGCATAACCTCAAACATTTTCTGATTTATTTCCATTTATGATTTTATGTAAGCTTTTATAATTTTGTTAACTCTCGGCAAACAGAATGGAAACGGAAATGGATACATTAAGATGTAGTGAATTGATTTTATTTTACTTAACCCGCCGTTTTCAGCCGTTTTCAAGAAAAACGGGGTTTTCTGCGCTATCATGCTATTACAAAAGGATAGTTGTTTGAAGTTTGGCTGGTTGGATGTTCGAAAAAAGAAAATCCTTTTTCGGTTGTCAACCATGTTGAGTAAAAATTTTGTGCTGCTGATATTTTCGAAAGTTCCATGAAACTCTTAGGCACTCCGCACATTAAGCTCCTAATCACAGTAGTGTAATTATTATATCAAAGAAAGATGAAAATTGTGGAAAACAAAGGATGCTAAAATATTTAGATCTGAAAACATAGCGTTTCTTGCTAATGAAGTTCTTTTCGAAATCAAAAAGCCAACTGTGTCGACTATCAGCCGGATTCTAACTTTCGCTATCGCTAAAATGCTTAAATAGGAGAGTTAACATTTTTCCGAATTTTTAGCTATCCAAAAATATCTCCTAAATTTTTTGTTGATAAATAATCCATTTTAATGGTGCTAAATAGTGAAAATGGAAGTAGCATAGCCGTGGCTATGTTACAGATACACTTGCGCCGATTCCCACAGACCATTGATGAGCAGCCTTGGCAAAAAGGCAAATCCTCGAGAGAATTCACGAATTGAGATTTATAAATTTGTTACTCAAAGTGAATAGAGCTTTGAACATTCTTTTCACAAATTAGTTTCAAAAACATTCGTATTCTTTTCAGGAAGTTGCCAGCGATTTTTGGTAAATGTGTCACAAAGCAGGATTTGTATTCTGAATACAAATAATATCGGTGAAGAATTTGGGAACACGGAAACCTCAAGTGAAAATGAAATGTTTTAGGAAGACTAACTGCTTTAGGAATCTCTCTGTAGTAAATATTTTTCCTTTTTTAATTTAGGAATTTCGAATGCCAAAATAACTCGCTAGAAGAAACCTTTTATGTACATGTGACCATACTTATTTTATTATGTAGCTCATTTTAAGAGGGAGGGGGTTCAGTATGGTAAGAAAATAACTTGTGTCAAAACCAAGCTAATTGGACAACGTTTTTGAGTACTACCAAATACTCGTCAGTTGAACATACAAAAAAGCATAAAAGTCTGTTTTACGAAAGCCAAGTCATGTTTTCACATTTTATTTACTGCCTTTACACTTTTTTAACGTTTGCCATATTTTAACATCAAAATAATGCAATATTTTAGCCGCTATTAATTTCGCACAGAAAAAGTAATCACTTGACCTAATGTGATGTGTTGGGATAACTATACCAAAGAAAACTTTATAAATCACCTCAGGGCTTACAATTTTGAAGAACTGAAGTACTGTGATACGATCGTGAATTAACTGAATTAAAGAAGTTGAAATATGAGCTCTTCATAATGGCTAAGAGAACTAATGTATGGGATAATCTATACTATAATAAAACTGTAAATTGTTTGTCTGTTTATCTGTTTGAACTCACTAATCTCCGGAACTACTGAATGGATTTTCATGGGGCCTTAACTGGTGTATAGAGAGTGACCTCGGACCTAACCTAAGGTATAAAGAAAAGGGAACCGATAAGGGGCGAGACACCTCCCATAGGCGTGAAATTTTTAATCAGCTATAACTTCGAAACCGTAAGTCACATGACTTTGAAATTCTATATACATATCTATGATAGATGCTTATAGTAAAGTAGATATACTTTTGTAAAAGAGGCGTGGCACTTCCTATGGGTGTGAAAATCGAAATCATACGTCACATGAATTTGAAATTTGGTATGAAGACGTATCCATGGTAGGCGCTTATAGTAGATTATATTTGTACAAGGGGGCGAGGCACCTCCCATAGGCGTGAAACTTTTAATCTGCAATAACTTCGGAACCGTAAGTCACACGTCTTTTAAATTTGGTGTGAAGACAGATCTATGATAGATGTTTAAAGTAAAGTATCCATATATTAATAAGTTTGTAAAAGGGGGCGTGGAACATTTTACAGGCGTCACCTATAACTTAGGAACGATAAGTCACATGACCACGAAATTTAGTGTGAAGACATAAATAAAGTAGATGCTTATCAGCGTTGCCAGGTTGACGTTTTTAACGTCATTTGGACGTTTTTTGTATCCTATTGACGTTTGGACATTTTTTATGTAAAAAATTACGTTTTTTAACTTCCCAGTAATTTTTCTCTGTTACTAAATCTTGTAAATAGAACTGATTTTGAATTATTTTCTTAATAAATCTTTACAAGCTTTGTGTTTTGCAGCAACTGCTTCAAAGGATATTTATTCTTTGGACACAGATGACTTAAATATGATGCATACCAAGCGTACGCGCATTTTTTTTTTGTGATTCGTGGACTAAGGATCCCGTGTTCAAAGGCTGGTTGTGTAAACACTTGAGGTTACGAGGATTATTGTAATGTTTGCAATTGCACATTAAAAGCCAAATCAGGAAGGGCTGTTCTCTTGCAACACACACGCTCACAAAAGCATCAAAAAAGCTGTAGCAGCATAAAAAGTCAGAAAAAGTGGGCGACTTTTTTAAGACTTCAGTGAAGATGTAATGAACGCAAAAAAGGCTGAAACCCTTACCAAATGTCTACAAGAAAAAAATAAAATAAATTAAAAATTAACGCTATTATTTAGCTTCTTTAAAATTGTACATTATTGCCCTGAAATTTAATGGGCTATCAAACTGCATACTCAAAAAAGTTCTAAAAAATCTAAATAAAAAGTTGAAAATCTAGCTGAAACTTTGCAGATTTTTTATAATTTTTGCACAAAGTTTGAAATGTGGATTTATTTTTTGTTTGTTATATAATGAGCTTTTATGAAAAAATAATAAACATTAAATAAACAAAAGAGAAACAGCCTAAATCGATCAAAATGGTGATGACTTAATCAGCTGTATGTATAAAATGATTTTTTATTAACGATCTCAGTTTACAATAAATTTTAAATGTGCAATGACATTTTAATATACCCTACGTACACATCATTTGAATAAGACGTTTTTGGGTAGGAAATGACATTTTTTCGGACCAAGAGGGACGTTTTCTCATGCCGAAGACCTGGCAACACTGACGCTTATAGCGATGTAAATATTAGTGAGTTTACACAAGGTGCCACGGCACATTCCATAGCCGTGAAATCTCACATCTTCGGACCCCTAATTCACATGACGAGTTAGAGTGTTTGACCGGGCGTGACACCTCCAATAGATGGAGTACGCTCAGAGAACCATAACCTTGGACCCATTACAAAAAGACAGCTGAACGGAATGACCTGTTGTAAATTAAACAGGAATGAGAGTTTGCAAGAAGTCGTAGCACCTCCCACTACGCACGCCGTCTACGTTCAGAGAATATAATTAAAAAATTTAAGCGCATTTCATTCTTCTTTGGGCACCATAATCCACCTAACCTTAATAATTAATTAAGCGCGAAATTTTTAAGGCGCCACTGATGTCCTACACACATCAACGGGCCATGGGTATATCAAGAAGAAGTGGGACGAATTAAAAAGAACACGAGTGGAACATAAATGACCCCGTTTGAGCGGGAAAACTCTTTCTTACTGTGGAACAGCAGGATTTAACCTTTCAACCGAAGCCAATAGTGTTTACATTATAAACCCTTTTTGCATTTCAAACCTATTTTTACATTCTTTTACATATTTTTTTATATTGGTCAAAAGTTCTTATCAGGCGTCGCGAAGCAAGCCAGGCATTTGCTAGTTATAATAATATAAATCGTTATTACAAAAGAACGATTAAAATAAAAAATAAAAACTTTATAGAAAATAAAATTGCAATCAATAGTAGCTATAAATATGAACAATGAGACCTCTCAAATAAAAAAAATATGCTCAAATGACATTTGCATCGAAGATGATTATGGAATTGCAACTGAGTTAAACCGTTATTTTGTTGAGAGTAACAGTGTCGAAAACATTCCATCAGATGTAGACAAAGTAAGTAATGAATAGAAACAACTTGAATTTAAACCGATAAACGTGGATGAATTTATGCGAATAGCAGCAACACTAAAAGATATGGTGAGAAAAACCTGTTAACTGAAGGCGTTTTGAAAGACACTATGGAGAACTTAGGCTACATTTATACGTGCATAGCTAATCAAAGCTTTAACAGCGGTGTTTTTTCCGGAATATTGGAAGACTTCGACATTTGTGCCTGTGGAAAAAATAAAGGAACAGTTAAACCAGAGGAGATACGACGAATAAATACGCTGCCCAGCGATGAGAAAATTGTTGAAACCATAGTAAAAAAACAACTACTAGAGATATGAATAAATATGATATTGTTATAAGCGAGCAATCGTGATTTAGACCAAACACTCCTGTGAAACCGCAGTCAGCTTGGTAATAGCAGAATAGAAAGAAAGCAGCTCGAAGAAACAAATAACGATTTCAGTTTTCTGGATTTGAAAAGAGCTTTTTAAACCGTTGAGAAAACTTTATAAAATTGGCGTAGGAAATTTAGCGCTTAAATGGTTCGAAAGCTACCTTAACGGAAGAAAACAAAGAACTGTAATAAGAAATACACTCACCAGAAATAGACATTGAAATAGGCCTACCACAAGGATCGGAGCTCGCAACACTTCTGTTTATTACACTATGCGACAGTCAAAATCGGGATGGGATGAAACCAACGGGAAATGTTATATCGGTCAAAAACAAGTTATACGTGGCCCGGCGTTTCGCTGGGTCACGTCTAGGAATCGAGATATATCGCTTTGAAGTTAGTAACTATCATATAGGGGAAATTGTCACCTTTGGTGGTCTATTTTTTGACATAACTCGAGAACCACTAGTCCGATTTTGCTCCTCCGAGGGTAAGTCACAAAAATGAAGTTAACTGACTGATTAAAAACAATTGATTTTTTCCAGATGAAGACAGATCCTCATCCGATACAGACTCTGAACAAGTGGGCGAACCACCACGCAAGAAAGTAAAGGGCGCAAACAAACGAAAATAAGTTTTGCGTTCATCGATTTTTATAACCTATGTATCTATATAATAACCTAATAATTACATGTAATAATTTTTAATTTTACGTGTTAATAATAAATAATATATAATAAATATTATCCAAATTCATTGAAACATAAAATCAATATTCTTGTCAAAATGAGATACCTTCACTTAATTGTGAATAAAAGCGAAACGCGTCCATCGATTTTCATGATCTATGTCGCATTTTGCTTAAAGGTTATGTGACTTTGCGCGAAAGTAATACGACTTGCCTTTTTTCCGTTTTGGATTTTTTATGAATTTAAAAAATAAAAAAATTTAATATTTTAGGCAAAAAATATTTTTTTCTTCATACATTTATTTTTACCGGCAAAACTGTTGATTATATAGAAAAACGTTATATGAGCAGATTAAAGGAATTGTAATTTTTAATTTTTTTAAATTTGTTTGAGCAAAATCGGACTAGTGGTTCTCGAGTTATGTCAAAGAAAAGACCACCAAAGGTGACAATTTCCCCTATATGATAGTTACTAACTTCAAATCGATATATCTCGATTCCTAGACGTGACCCAGCGAAACTCCGGGACACGTATAACTTCTTTTTTACCGATATAACTTTCCCCGGTAGTTTGAATCCTTCCCGATCACTGACCCCTACCATTTGTCTCACAGTGTTATATACTATATAAATTATATTAAAAATTGCCTCAGCCATTGTAAGATAAGATTATTCGCGGATGACGCATTATTGACCATTAGCTTCCACTCACTAGATGAAGCACTCTCTAAAATGCAAGTAGATCTAGGACCAGTTACTCAATGTCTGGTTAACACTAATCTCCGGTTAAACATAGTTATCGACGTTACCGACTCCCTGTTATATGCATGGAGTCGAATACGCCGATAACGTTGTTTAACCGCAGATTAGTGTTAACCAGACATTCAGAAACCGGCCCCTAGAGTCAATATACAGGTGGTTATGTCAACAATTAATGTAGAGAAAACCATATGTATGATTATGAGAAAAAAATCAGACAATTTTAATAATGTATCATTAAAAATAGCAAATACCTCTATTCAAAGAATAAACCAAATCAAATATCTGCGAATAATATTAGATGACAAGCTTAATTTTGATGAACATCTTAAATATTTAAAAGGAAAATTATCCAAAAAGATAGGATTTATGTTCCGATCCTGTAAGAACATTAGCAGGCATTATAAAACAACAGTTTATAGATCCATTATTGAGCCCCACTTTATATATTGTCCAACTATTTTGTTCACGCTAGCCGACTCGGAAATATCAAAACTGCAGATAAAACAAAACAAAGTTATGCGATTCATATTAAAGAAATGGTTTGATACTCCAATCCAGGAGTTATTAGACAGCTGAAACAGGCTTAGTGTAAAGCAACAAGTTATATACTATGCGCTGAAATGTATACACAACATGAAACTAGGAGCCGAGCTATTTAAATGAACGTTTGAAATACAACAGAGAGGTTCATAGCGCAACAAATCTAACACGCCTGCGAAGAAGAGATCTACCAGCCTTTTGTTGAGCGACGTTAAATCAGCAGGGCTCAACCCCAGGGTTTGAGCTATATTATTGTAAATTAGACGTAAGATTTTTAAGCTTGTTGTTAGGCTTAATAGATGTAAAATAAGCAGATCCAACAAATAAATATACGTATAATAACAAAAGAAGACGCCACGAGCTTGCGTCACATCTGAATCGTTAGATTATTGAATGGGAGCTTCATTCGGTCCCACTTAACATCCCTTGTGAATATCTGCCGCGCTCGATTAAATTCTTTTTTCACCCATTTTTGATCCCACCCCCACCATACAAGCCGGCAGATTAGCATATCTCCGTCATCGGAAACACGTTTGATTTATTCACTATCAATATCTGATGCACTCGAGTAGATCCATGTAACTGTTTTTTTTTTACATTTTTGGAAGCCTGTAGATCCTCCACCCACCGCTGAAAGGAAAAACATCACATGACCTCAATCATCTAATCTTCAAAATCCAATAGGTCAAAACGACACTCGATTAAATCCCGATTTAGCATCGTGGGCTCCCCTACTATTGTAAGCCGTTTTGTTTTCTTTTGCGAACAGTATTTCTTTGATTTAACCTATTCCATATAAAAATATTTGTCCCCCCTCAGGTTAATCAATAATCAACATGAAAAAAATAAACAAAGAAACAATTAAAAAAATCGTAACTGTTTGTGAAACACTACCTTAACTTTTATTGTAATTTCTATGTTTGCCTGAAAAATTGTGTAAGTATAAGCGTGGCATTCTATTATAATATTGTCCCTCCGAATTTTCCAGAATAACACTTTTTTTTTAATTTTGCCGTGATATTAACATTAGTTGTTTTGCTTGCCTAAACGCATTGCAGTTACGAAGCGCAAGAAATTATTGATGGAATGACATAAGAAATAACTTAATAAAAGTAATTATGGTAAGTACGGCTAAATATTTTCGGAATGTAAGCCAGTATTTTATGCAAAAAACACTCAAAAAATAATTACCAATGTCTATTTATTAGTTAAGAAGTTTCAATCAGGGCTTCGGGGCAGAGGTTTTTTTCATCGCCCCGCCCAGTTCCGCTCCGGTATTTTATTTCGCTCGGAGCCTCGCTCCCAATCCCGATAAAAAACTTTTTTTTTTATCTATTTAATTACTTAGTACATATCGAGCCCCAACCGCAAAAAAAAAAATTAGCTGACGTTTTTATAAATTTTCCTTTTGATGCAGAACATGCTATTTATATGATCCGAAGGTATTTTGTCTTGTAAATAAAATGGCAGATACTAACCCCGCAAGCAAAATCGGAAAAGGAAAAAAGTGGATAAAATGCCGATTTTTGTCCGTTTACTGATCCTATTTTCGGATACTTTAACGATCCGTTTTTCCACTAAAGTGTGCGGCAAGAGTTGTATCACAGAATAAACAGTATACAGAAGACGCATGTCGACTATCGAACCAATTTGAATTTATGGCCCGAGCGGTGAGGCAAGCAAGGGATCACAAGCGGCGCTGCCTCTGTTACTTTAGCAGTATTTTGACTCGGCTGATGCTGTTAATTCCATCGTCGCTATGACGACAAGATGTTAACTAACTTCGTTTTCCACGATCAGCGTTGCCGTTTTGATACAATTGTATTCTTTTTAATACTAAGTTTGATTTGGTAACTCTTATAAGGGAAACAAAACCCGGAATTTCTTTGTTCGCGCCGCTGTTATAGGGCCCCTAAACCATACAAAAACAATACGCAATATCGGGCTTGCGTCGGTCGTTTGTGTGGTGTATGGGGTCGTTTGTACTAAATTGCACAGCTATTGCGCTTAAATAAAAATTATTTTGATATTTTGCTCATGCTTGTGTTATTGTACAACAATTTGTGCTGTGTATGGCGACCAGTGTTGCCAGAACTTTTTGGGCCGACCGGCTAGATTGGCAAAAAAAAGCGGCTAAAAACGGCTAAAATGTTTTAGTGAAATTTCACATAGACTCTGGCAAAAAACGGCTAAAATGTTTTAGTGAAAATTCACATGCTTTATTTAAATAAATCGCAAGAAACGAAAGACTAGTTAACACCATTAATTTATATCGAGTGTATATTCCTCATCATCAAATGAATCACTATTGTATATATCACCTGAATTCATTAATTTTAAGAGATCGTCATCTACAGTAAAATTATGGCAGCATTTTTCTTCACGTTTTAAACCGTATCTTATATATAAAATAGCGTTTAAAGTTTTAACGCACATTGGATTTCTTTGCTTAGTTTTTATTATATTCATTGAACTAAATATTCGTTCTACTTCTGCATTACTTATAGGCAAAACAAGAAAACTAAAAACTAGGTTGCAAAGGTCAGCAAAAGGGTTTTCTCCTAGGGCATTTCGAAATTGATAAACTTCGGCCCAAAATTTTACAGTTGAGTCTAAATTACTCCAGGTATGTAACGTTAACCGTTGCCATTGCATCTCTATGGATGTTATTTCGTCGGCATTATATTTGTGGTTTTGTTGCTGTAGTTGAACAAATACTTTTGGTTTAATTACTCTTAATGCATTTCCAACCGAAAAAAGTCAATTTTTTTTAGTGTGGCAATATTTGTAGGGAGGCGTTGGCGTAATTCCTTTATTAAAGTGATAATAAAATAGCGAGAATTTTCTCGAATTATTTTCTCGGCTTCGTGGTCAAAAGCGTTTGTGC
>NW_023458734.1:66614-73924 GCF_013731165.1 Rhagoletis pomonella
GAATGTCCTACAATATTTTATTTGTTTCGCTTCTTTGCTTCATTTCGGGGAACGCAAAGTAGAATGCTGCATCGTAGTCAGCTGAAAAATGGAATGAATATCCAAAAATTCTTTTTCTACCGTTACTTTCTGTGGAAATTTGTCTCGCATAAAAATCATGTTTTGCTTTGTTCAATTTGCAGCGAAGTTGAAGTCAGTCAATGAAGTGACGTACAAGAGTGAGGAAGTACAATTTTAAGCTTAATTAAATATGCATGTATGTACATACCGATTTTAAAGAAAATCTAAATACCTAAATACATACATATGTACGCTGATTTATAAAAATTTTAATTAATTTTAACCTTTTAAGACATTTTCTGATTTCAATTTAATATAAATAAGTATGTACTTATCTAGGCATTCTACATTAGTTTCTCTGTAAGGCATTCTTTTTTCGCTTCTCTGGATTCTGTTTATCCATGCGTTCTCCCTTCGTTTGAAGGTAATGCTGCGGGTAAGGCCTTACCTCCAATGACATGCCCATGTTAAAATAAGGCCTTCTTGAAGCGAAACGGTAAGCGATTCCCATCGCCTAGCTCGTTTCCACTTTCGTTTCTGTGGTAATCGTGGAGGAGGGGTTCCTCCTCTCTTCTTCGGCAACACAGAAAGGAGGATTCTACGTAGTAAGGGTTATAATTCCTAACCGAATTCTACGCAAAAATACTGTGGACGCAAGTGAAAATTGTGATTTTAGGCAATTTTTCTAAGGGGTTCCTGGAACCCATAGGGCGCCTAGGTGGGGGTTGGAGGTGCCACGCCCACTCCCCCTTCGCACACCGCCTCTTCAATGACCGCCCTTATAGGAAAGAATTCCAGACTCTTCCTGAATGTATGGCCATTTTTTTTTAATTTAAGCCTTATAAATAATTTAATATTTTTCTGATTTTTATATCCGAGCGCCCTGCACCTACCTTGCTACGGCCATGCTTACACTTTTTCACTATCACACTTAACTTTGCTTACTAAGTAGTGTTTGCCACAATATGAATGGCAAAGTACAGGGCGCACAGGTTTTTTGAAAAATAAAAGGGTTCTTTATAGATTTTGTTAAACAAAGTATTTTTTGTTAACTTTGTAAATATTTTACTTTAATTTTATTAATTAGTTTTAAAATTTTAATCCTTATTTGCATTTGCCAGCTTTGAGAGATAAGTACATGCGGTACACACCTCTTTTTCAGGTGTATTTTTTCTTAGATTTAGTATAAAGAAAAAAAAATGTATAGGGTTGGTCGAATGAATTCCCGCCTAGTGGGAGGAAATAAGCCTATGGTTACAGAAGATATGTAATAAAATAACCGACGAAGACTTGCGTGCCGCTTGCGCTTTTCTCCCAAACCCCCTGGTAAACCCAAATGAAGGTTAAATTTAAAAACTATACAATAACGACTTTTTTTACTTGCGCTTTTCTCTCAAAGTGTTTATCGCCGGTAAACCCAAATGAACGTTAAAATTTAAAAACAAAATAATAAAATTGAAGTAAAATCTGTGGATAATTAACAATGAACTACTTTTTCGCAAAATCTATAAAGGCCAATTTTATTAAAAAAAAAAACAAAAAAACTGTGCAACAGTTATTATTTTACACCCTGTATATGATAAAATATTAATAGCTGGAAAAAGGAGTACAAAAGAAGTACAAAACTAATAAAGGAGTACATTTCCAGATATTTTTTTTTTAGTACATGGGGGTACATTGCAATAAAAAGGAGAACGTTTACTCCCAAAAGCAGTACGTCTGGCAACCTTACCTGTTCTGCAATCCGAGTCGGAATCGCATCGGAATCGGAGGTCAATCCGATCGGAAATTTTTTTTCGAAGTTAATATCGAATCTGATTGTATAAAAAAGGGAACAAACCTCCCACTTGTCAATTGCGTTCTGGAGTGTTAAAATTCATTTGAAGAAATTAAAAAGAGAAAACTAAAATGAGTTCAACGATTTTGTTAGCTGTTTTGCTCAATAATGAGCAACAAACAAATGAAAAAGTGAGGCAAACAATTTTGCTCGATCGCAGCAATCCCATATAATTGCCGGACTCTGCGTTAATAGTATGCAAACAACTGTTTTTTCTTTTGCTATTTCAAAGTATAATTTTATATTTTACCGCTCTCTTGCACTCCTCAAGATTTTATGTGACTTGCAGCCTTGTGTACGCAAAACGTTCCATTCCTGGGAGCAAAGCGAATGGACCAACATTGCTTTGGGAAGGAGCACCGTACCATTGCCTGCGTTACAGACACAATGTTGTGTGCATGGAGTCAGTGATGTAGGTAACGATGTTTAAGTGGGGATTAAGTATCGAGATGGTGATCGCCATTTGTGGTTATTGGGCGATGCCGGGTATGCTCTGGAACCTTTTCTGTTGACACCGTATATAAATCCAAAGCCACGGTCTATACAATACGCATTTAATCAAACACATTCTTCGGCACGTAATATTGGAGTTCTCAAAAGTCGTTTTCAGTGTTTATTAGTAACCTTGCAGTACAAACTATGAGCGGTTGTGAAAATAATTAATAAGTCCTGAATTTGACTATGAAGAAGTTGAAGAAAACGATAGCGAAGTATGTAGATAGTGAAGTAGATAGATTTGCACCAACAGAAATTTATTTGGAAAGTGAAGCACAAATAGGTTATTTCCCTAACAATCCGGACCGGATCCGGTAATTAGAGAATAAGCGAAAAGTTTGCTCTCAAAAATGGAACATAGTCCAGAAGTATGGGAACGCAAAATCAACATTTCGTGCCCAGCATTTGAGAAATATCTGATTCACGTTGTTTTTGTCACTTAAATGCAAACATTTGGATATTTAATTTTAGTTTCACAAATTTGATTCTAAGTATGTATATAAAGATTGAAAATACATCGACAGGCGATTCACTATTCCTTAAAAGCACCAAGTAAATGCAGGCGACATGTACACATAAAACAGTTGATATGCACTTTGACACTTTATACATTTTTCACCGGAAAAAAAGTCCGCGCTGTTTCGGGCAGAAAGAAGACACCACTTACGATCCAATACGTTCCCATTTTGATCTCTATTACCCATTTTGTTGAGTACGTGAATGATTTCTGGGCAGTTTTGGGCACCCGCGGGATCCCGCGTTATGTAAGGGAAAGAACCTAATAATTGGATACGAAATTGCGAATAAAATCACCCCTGTTTAATTAAAACGAGTTTTGTAATTAAACAATAAACAATTTACGCAAAACATAACAATTTACTACTTTTTACTATTTTCAAATTCGAAACGCTCTAATTCTAACTCAAGCTGTCGCAGTTTAATTTGTTTTTCATTTTTTTCATTATAACTAGAGGTCGAAAATATCCCTCAACACTTTGAAAGTGTCCCAAAATAACCGTCCCTATTTAAGAGAAAAAAATAACCCACAAAACAGAACAGGTGGTTTATTTTTTGTAGATGTGTGCTCCTCTCAGTGGGAAAGGGTTATTTGCATATCTTTTTCCGTTGCTGTTGGACATGGACACTTATCGCTGGAAGAGGAAAAATAAGTGTTAGAGCGCGGCCACCCACGAACGTGTACGCAGAGTACCGTAGAAGTGCGTAGAAACATATCAAACTTGCTGTTGATAGAGATAGAGAGATATAAGTCACTCCAACGTCATGGTCATGCGGTGGCAGGGTGGCGTGCTTTTAAATCCTTATTGATTCAAAATCCACTATCAATTAAGAAATATATTTGATTTGTGGTTTGGTTTGCTGACCAAATAACAAATAAAACTTATTTGTGATTTGATTTGTCAACCAAATAAGAAATAAAAATTTTTGATTTGATTTGTAGAGCGAATCAATTTGATGTGTAATTTTTCAACTAAATAACACTTTTGTGATGCAACGCATATTCAAGTATCCTCCAACTTCCAGTTTTATGAAAATCTTCGTGATTTTTGGGACTGATTCGGGATTTTCGAGACTTCTTGAGGATTGTCGGAATCCTCGGGACTACTTCGGGATTTCGCGCTGTTTTGGGAATTTTGGACTATTTCGGGATTTTCGAGACTACTTTAGGATTTTCGGGATCCTCGGAACTAATTCGGAATTTTCGAGACTTCGTCGGGATTTTCGGAATCTTCAGGATTTTTGGAGTATTTCGGTATTTTTTATACTACTTTGGGATCCTCGGGACTAATCCGGGATTTTCAAGACTTCTTCAAGATTATCGGAATTTTCGGGAATACTTCGGGACTTTTGGACTATTTCGGGATTTCTGGATTATGGAAATTAATTAAATCGATTCATGATATCGATTTTTTCTTAAATATCGAACATTCCTAGTTCCCAGGTTGAGTCTCTATGACTATATCATTTTCTTTATAATTAGATGCCTTTATTTTAATCTTTCTTCCTTTATCTTGATCTTTACTCATCCTCATTTGTTTCTTAATATTTATCTTTATCATCTTTATATTTAACATTTTCTACATCTACATATTCTTCTTCACCTTTGCCCTTATATTCGTAAAACTTTTAAAGATACCTTGATCTTAATTATTGCATTTATCTTTGTTTTTGTTTATATTTTTGCCTTTGCCTTTATCCTTTCCTTTGTCATTAAAATAAATAGCTTATTTTCGGTGCATCACATTAAGAATGTGCGCGCTCTTTTCTTTGTCATAAATGTTCGCACATGTAGTGTACGTATATGTCGTGTAAAGAAATGCCTAACGCTTTGCTTCCACTTGTTACGCCCACTTATATTTTTCAGTCCTATAATAACCCACAAATTAAGACACTTAAAAATAAAAGTGCCTGCCAAAGTGTTTTTGCCCAAGGTAAATTTCAGCAGTTGATAAATAACCCACAACGGAAAACACAAAAAGATCGCACAGAGTGATTTGCCACGGTGAGAAACACTCTTTGCTTGAGAGATGAGTGTTTGTGTCAGTGGTAAACACCATACGAGACACTAGGTGACGGTTATTTTCGATCTCTGATTATATCTATTACCAATATTAATTAGTTTGCTTAAATTTTTCGTTGTTCGCTAAAGTTAAAAATGTTCCTTTGATCATTTACATTTACATTTTTGTTTTTTTGTTTTGGTCTTTTTCTATTCCACTGGCTTTTACTTGATCGGAATATTTCCGATAAAAAATTTCAGATACTCTCAATGCAAAACATCAAATTTCCGATAGAATTCCGGTTCGAAATGTAGAAGGCGGAATCGGTAATAATATCCGATTGTTGGAATGCAGAACACCAACAATCGGAAATAAATCCGATTCCGATTCGAATCGGATTGCAGGACAGGGATGTATTTGTTAGCTTTTAGAAGGGGCCAGGTTCGAATGCCGTCAGGCGCTTCCTTAACTTTTTTCCACTTTCGGTAATTTTATGTACATACAACCACAGAATAAACAGTATACAGAAGACGCACCACATACAAATTTATTTTTCTTCGGCGGGCGTAATATTACAACCCGGACCAGAGCAGAGAAGTTAACATCACGACCAGGGTTGCCACTTTAGTAAATTGTTACCCAAATTGGTAGAAAAAATTTTGGTTTATTACAAAGGTAAATTTTTTCTCAGTTTGGTAGATTTTTGATGAACTTTCCGTTCCCGATTTATTTTTCGTAGTTATCTTTAAATATATTATAAATTTATTTGCATACTTTTTATATAATTACATACGTATAAATGTATATCGATATAAGGCGAACATATCGCGCTCCATTCAAAACTAATTTTACTGGAATCCCGAGGAGCTTTTGATTGCCTAAATATTTTAAATGATTATTTAAATATAAAGAAAAAATTTACAGGTATGTAATTACGCACTATGATTATTCGCAAAAAAATTAAATCAACGCCATTTTTTATCAATGGAAAAAAAATTAAAAAAAATCAACGGGAATTTTAAGCAGCACATTGTTGGCTATACTCAAATAGTATTTGCTTTAAAACTCCATACCTTAAATTGTTCTAAAAATGCAGAGTAAAAAATTCGAAATTTAGACGAAAATTTTTGGAATTTTTCTATATGTTGTATATAGTTTGAATCCTCGATTTTTATGGATTTAGTTAAAGCAATAAACAAATTTTACTCGAAAAATATTGCTAATATTAAAAAAAATATATTTTTTTGAGTTACTGTATTTGTCTATAATAACTCGAGTTGAAGTTTTTCAAATAATGAAGTTTCATTGTTGCCTTTAGTTTCATCACTTCCGCTTTTGGTTGAAGGAAACTGAAAATAGGCCAATAATATGACTCAAATACCGTATAACTAGTTAAATAAAAAGTTCTTAGAAACAATTTTAATTCTTATTGAAATAACTAAAATAACAAAACTATAGTTTTTATTAAAATAGTTATACAAAAGTTATTGGTAGATCTTTCCCAGATTTGGTAGATTTTTTTCAAGTGGATGGTAAATATTTTTTTTCGTCAGTGGCAACCCTGATCACGACCACTATGATTAACATGGCGACCCGGAACAGAGCAGAGGAGTTAACATCACGTCCACTATGAATAACATGAAGTTAATATCTCGCCAAAAATGTATCAGGTGCCAAGCAGAAAAAACATCAAAAGCAAACAAAATTGTTGTTTGTTAAACTATTATTTAAAAATCGAATAATAAAAAAACAGGCCGATTCTGAACAGTAACTCCCTGGGAGTTTTCTCTCTTGAGTTGAGCTGCCAAAAGAGAGTCAAACAGCCTTTTCGAAGTTCGAATTTCCTCCACCCAAATTTTCGGGAAAAATGCTGCTCCCTGGGTGTTAATTATTGGAGGATTTCTTTCTCGGGAGAAACAAATTCCTGGAGAAAAACTCCCCGGGAATATTAAGAATTGGTCTGAAAATTTTATAATTAAATCTATAGTTATAAAAAAATATATATGTATTTCTTGCTTCTGTCTGCTTATTTGCATAAGGAAAAACAAATTTATAGGGCCCCTAAACCACACGAAATGCGCAACCCGAGACGTGCACAAGTCAATAATGTGGAAATTACTACAGCATAAAATTGCGCAAACCTTATTTTGAAGAAACGTTGCTCAAGTAAATATGTGCAAGAAATATGAATGCGTGTTGTATATTTTGATAGCTTCAGCTTTAAAACGTAAAAAAAATAATCCTGGACACCAAAATCAAAACTAGACTAAAAATTTCGCAGTTGTCGCCATCAGCGTTGCCATTTTAGCCGTTTTCCGGCTAGATTTAGCCGGTTTTGATAGCAACTAGCCGGAGAAAATTCGATCTAGCCGGCAGCCGATTTGTTAGCCGGTTTGTAA